>NW_006239155.1:567794-592999 GCF_000226075.1 Solanum tuberosum
ATATATTATATATGTCGGTTTGGTTTGGGTTCGGTTTGACTTTTTTTCTTTTAATACCAAACCAAGAGTGGTCGGTTTTTTTTTTCAACCTCCAAACCAAACCACAAATCGTTTCTTTTTCAATTTGATTTGATTCGTCGGTTTGATTTGACTTTACGATTTGACTTATACATGCGCTAGAGAAATGGTGCACTACTTTTGATTATGTATTGGCATTCTAATCAATTTTTTACTTCTACTTCTTTAGAACTCTATTGACATTCAACATATTTTTTGCCTCATGTATGACTTTCTACATGAGTAGGTGAAATATGTCGAATTAATCACAAATAAAGGCAACATTAATAAAGTAGTAGATTGTGATTCCCCAACATTTGGACGACCAAATGAAAAGTAGCAAAGACATAATGGGGAAGACAAAGATTTATTGAGTTCGTCAACAATAAACATGAAATAAGTAAATAAACAAATAAACAGAAATACCCAGTGAAATCTCATTAAGTGGGATCTGGGGAGGGTAGAGTGTACGTCGACCTTATTATTATCTCGTAGAGGAAGAGAGGTTGTTTCCGAAAGACACTCGGCTCAAGTGAAATAAATAAACAGAACCAAAAGGAGAAGTTTAGATGATGTATATCATTTGGCTTAATTGGCCATTAAAACCAAAATCACAAAGAGTCTCCAATGAAACAGTAATTTAATTCCCATTTTTGCAATAAATCAACAAACTGCCATAACCCCATATATCTAACAAGACTACACTAATCAAGATGATGGCATACTCAATTTTTCAAGGAGACACCTGCTATTCTCAACAACTTATCAACACAGCTGAAACTTGAAAGTTGTCATAACATATCTTGACCATCATCCACGAGCTATGCGTGATTCCTTCTGTGTATAACTTTCGTGTAATTATATCAACGGTAAGATTTCAGGTGAAAAATTTGGCAGCTAGGGACGTAAGATTTCTTCGAAGCAGCTTGCTCGAATTTCTTGATGGCAACTTCATTTTCCTCTAAACTTGTTTGAACAAAATATCGCACCCACCACGTTGAGCTCCTCAATTTGGCCTTTGGAGAGAACAGAAAGCAAAGGTGGAAGTAGATGGCATTAGGTTTCAAAATTGAAGGGTAATTTAAGTCAGTGTTACTATAGAAAATAGACGGAGAGAAAGATATCACGAGCAGGGCTTTCACTAAAACATTTCACCATACAACTTCGGCTACCAATTTATTGGGCTAGCACCATTGCAGCATGAAGTCATGCTTCAACAAATGTATATAAACACTTCCCTTTTCACCAGAAAATAGAAAAACTGACTTTTGACTAGCGGTGATATGCTACTGCATGAATGGCGATGTTATAATGAGGTTTCAAATGAACTGCTGACATAAACTCATTTTTTTCAAGACACCATCAAGAATTTAGATCAACTAAACTAAAAGAGCAAGAATAGATAACCATAAAACCTCATATAAGGGTCGAAGGCTCCTAACTAGGATTTAAGTCTTGGCTCCTCACCCCTAAAATTTATGAGAGATCAAATGTCCATACACTGAAACAAAAATATGTAAAATTTATACGATGCAGGACAGGTCACTTACCAGCCCCCCAAATCTGGACTTCTCTGCAGACTTAACTTTATGGTGGCGTGGATAACCTGCAATTATCAGATATTAACATCAGATTAACACCAGAAGAATTCTCTGGATTACAAGGTTTCCCATATTAACTTGTCTTTATATGCAGAATGCAGCCAATGTCTTATATTGAGTAATCATGTGGAATTAAGGATGCAGGTAGGAAAATACCCTAAAGGCATTTCTAACTCCTTAGAAAGCTTATGCATGGAGTGACATGGTCAAATCTTAAAGGAGAAAACTCAAGGAGTAAACAGCTCTATGAAAGCAAGGTGATCAGACTCGCCAACGCATCCAAAATACAAAATGTTACTCTACTATAGAGGTCAACTGACCAAAAGTTATACAAGAATAAAAGCACACTAGCTGAATTGAAAGTACGCCACATTGCATTGATTTGGAATCAATAGTGAACCATTCATGTAGTGGAGATGGATATGTATGTGTGAGGTATCATCAAAACCAGATCCAACTATCACCATATCATTCTTTAAAAATATTATCACTGCTAAACAGGAAAGGAGATGAATTCTCAAGTATCCTTTTTCATAGTAACAACCAATTCTTGCATAATTCAGAAATGAAGTTGTTCCTTTCCAGTAAAAGGAAAGGAAAAACCCGTGCTGTTGCTGCTAAATTCTTCTAAGTTCTACTAATACAGGTTCTCTCTTTCAGTTATACATAGACCCTGGTCATCTAATTTCCCCCATTTGTAAAATCTCCTCACTTCCGCATCTGTTATATTCATATATGAGAAACCAGTTTAATGCCATTTATCCAAAAAAAATAAAAATACACGGATGTCCTCTTCTTTTCTGTGTGTGTATTAGTGTGTGAAATCCAACATTTGTCCTTAATATCCCTGCTATAAAATCTTATAAATATTCAGCTTTTCTTGATATTATTTAGGTAACTAATGAGAAGTGGTGATGTACTTTTATCCTCAGCAGCAGTAAGGATGGCGATAACAAGAACTTCTCCCAGTCAACTTTAATCCTACTTCAAAGGAGAAAACTAAATAGGGCAATTTTGGACCTAGTAAAAAGGGGGGATAGAAACCTATTGAAAGCATACTGTATAAGAGACATCAGCGTGGAAGGAAATTAAAATTAAGGCAACAAATAATCAAGTTTCTAAATAGCTTTGTCTATCAACGAGAAAAATGTGCTAGTATGACCAAGTACTGAAGATTAAAAATAAGTTTCACATGTTAAAAAGGCATCTATCTTGGATTGAGATAAACACTCCCTACTCATATGTGTGTAACCCGAAAGGGCAAACACCAAAATACAGATTGACAGGAAGTGAAGGGTAGGAAGCAGCTTAGCTCAGACAGTACAATTAATGCAAAATAAACTTCCATTTTGGACTGGCTGTCATATAAACATAACAACTAATACAAACTCTTCTTACCTGTGAAAATAACGAGTCCATCAGATGACACCCTCGCCAGTTCGGGAAGAGTCCTATTAAGATACTTTGGAGACAAGTAGTCCAATGCATCTGAGATGATCACAAGAGAGAATGATTTTGCACGATATGGGAGAGGAAATTTTATGTCAGCCACACGAACAATGCCCTTATGCACGAGTTTCTTGCAGAAATGACCTGCATCCTCTATATCATATGGTTCTATACCCCAAGTTTCGGTATCTTCCTCTTCTAACAATTTAGCCACTACCGAGCAAGTATCAGGACCAACATGCAGCACCTTATGCATGCTATCACCATATGCTTTCTTCAAAACAGGAATGGCCTTTTGAACTTCTACAGTACATAAAAAATCCCCTGAAGAGGTAAAACAGGTGGTAGATCCTAAGTCAACTGTAATGTAAAAACAACAGTAACTTTATCTTCAACAATGTCAAGGCAAATAAACTGACATACCGTATTACCCAAATTAAACAAAAGCAATAAAATTTAGGTATCTTCTAATATAAAGAATGGAAGTCAGTAGCTCTGTGTATAGACTATATCAAGATTCTCGATAGGTATAATGCACAGTCACTCCACCCACCAAGAGTGACAAATGAAAATTACTAATCTTGTTACCTCCTCTATGCCTTTATAAGTAAATGATTTATAAAGTATGGGGGGAAAGTTTACAGATGTTCCAGATGCTCACCAGACTAAAGAATTATTCAGCAAATCAATAAGAGAACAGAAATCTAAGACATGAAGTTTCTGGGTTGATATTAGTTTATTGAAGTTGGTATACAGACTGACTGCATGATAACAATGCACATAGGTTTCCTCGTGGAACACAAGAATTCTGTTGCATGTCATCTCCAAAGGCATTGCTGAAGTGTGGGACCATCTCAAAGCTAAAGTTGTTAGCGACTTAGTGACTTGATTTCATTATGTCTCAACACACACCCTCACTTGTTGGCCCCATTTATTTTCATGGACCAAACACACTTTTTTCTTAATGGATGGCTGCGAGATTTGAACCCAGGACCTCTTGTCTGCTCAGATATCATGTTGACCAACTTGCCAAAGGCTTAAGATGTTAGAGAGATAGGTTAGATAGTTTTATTATGTCCCAAAAGACATTTGTTTTAAGTAATTTTAGATGGTTCCTACTACACGAGCCTTCTTATAATAGATTATTATAATTATTGTTAGAGTAAAGCCCCAGGCAGAACCCAAAAGTGACAGCGGTTATCATTAAGGACCAAACTGAAGTTCTTGATACATTTATGAGGTGATCATGAGTTCATAGTTAGAACCATTTGCACTAAGCAATTAAAAGAAATGTCTCATCACTTCGATTAAATCACATAATTCATGTGGCATTTGATATATAAATACGTCAAAACTCAAATCCTCTAGAATAATGCATGAGCAATTACCTTCCACTCTACTGATAGCTCCTTTAATACTGGCAAAAGTACCTACAACCGATGATAATCCCTCTATCAGTGTCAGACTGAAGTAAGGAACAAGACTCAGAAGCACAAAGTATGAAGTAAAGAACAATACTTAGGCTGAACAAAACGTTCAAGTTGAGAGAAGGAAACACAACGTGTAATTAAATCACCTGCATGACCATTACTGAGAGCAGAGATTCATTTGAGATTTTTATTTAGAAAAACATTCATCAAAACATGAGGTAGGGCCAGTTTTCCTTTGCTAAAATGTTTAAAGGGAAGACAGACCATTATTTGTTTGCAGATAAAAATTAAAAATATGTCGAAAACAATACACATGAGACATCTTTTACTTGTGCATATGTGGATGCCGATATCTTCTTTTCTCAAGAAGGGAAGACTGTTCATGCACAAGTATTATCGGTTCTTTTCAATATACAATTTACTCTAAACAAAGAATCTATAGGAGTCCTCCAAGTCAACTAAAGAGTGTAACTGCTATATAATTTAAACTAGAATTTATAGGCTACCAGACAGCTCCAGACTCCAGCATTGAGCAATCAGCTAAAATATTTTGTTTTCTTTTTTCTTCATTTTTTGGGGGGCATCTCACTATATTTTTGAAGATAAACATAATTCATAAAATACCAAGGATTCAGATACAAACCTGTGTCACGGTAAAAATACCCTATGAGAAGAAATGCACCCTGGAATATCCAAAAGGAAAAAATTGAGTTACAATTACAGTTAAATGACTTAAAGCTAGTAATATTCTAAAGTTTATCCACTGTCATCCAGAATGATAACAGTTAAATAACTATTAGCATCAGAATCCGGGAATAAGTACCACAATAATAAGTCCAATTGTTAAATATGGGGGAGACCGTGTCTTTGACCGAATTGAGCCTTCTAACGAAGAAGCTCCATTGTCTGCTACACGTCGAGATGGGTTGATAGGCCTCCTTGACATCATTGTAGGTTCTTGTAACCAAAAAAACTAATTTCCTGTGTAATATTAAAGACAAATTCTAATTATTAAAAAATCAATCAAGAGATTATAATGTCAAAAATCAAAACTAGATACCAAAAGCTGTCAAATTTCTTATTTCTGGCAGCTTTGACTTTTTCACAGAAGTTTCCAAATATGGCATTATCACAATATTAGGAAAAGACCAGTCTTTTAAGAAAACAATGATTAGTAACTATGGATTTATTAACCACACACATGAAAAGAAGCTAAAAAGGTGTCAAGGAACAACACATTTTCATCACTATAAGTCTATAATAAGCCAACAAAAAGTGAAAAAAGCACCCATATTGACATGAGGAAAACAGAAAGGATTGTTGTGAAGCATGTAAGGATATTTGTTAACCACACCCCATGAACAGAAACTAAAAGGGTGTCCAGAAAGAGCCAAAAAATTCAATCTTTCACTACAATTTGGGAGTAAAAAGAGCAAGAAAACTACATTTAAACCCATTTTGATATGAGGAAAAACACAAAGGAATTTGTTTACCACACCCATGAATGGAAACTAAAAGGGTGTCCAGAAAGAGACAAAAAAATCAATCTTTAACTATAATTATGGAGCAAAACGAGCAAGAAAACAACATTTAAACCCACTTTGATATGAGGAAACTAAAAAACACAAAGGATTGTGGTGAAGCATTTAATCATATAGTATTTGTTAACCACACCCATGAATAGAAACTAAAAGGGTGTCAAGAAAGAGACCAAAAATTCAATCTTTAACTATAATTAGGGAGCAAGAAAACAACCTTTAAACCCATTTTGATATGAGGAAAAACACAAAGGATTCTGGTTATAGTATTTGTTAACCACACCCATGAATGGAAACTAAAAGGGTGTCCAGAAAGAGCCAATAAATTCAATCTTTCACTACAATTAGGGAGCAAAAAGAGCAAGAAAACAACATTTAAACCCATTTTGATATGAGGAAAAACACAAAGGAATTTGTTTACCACACCCATGAATGGAAACTAAAAGGGTGTCCAGAAAGAGACAAAAAAATCAATCTTTAACTATAATTATGGAGCAAAACGAGCAAGAAAACAACATTTAAACCCACTTTGATATGAGGAAACTAAAAAACACAAAGGATTGTGGTGAAGCATTTAATCATATAGTATTTGTTAACCACACCCATGAATAGAAACTAAAAGGGTGTCAAGAAAGAGACCAAAAATTCAATCTTTAACTATAATTAGGGAGCAAGAAAACAACCTTTAAACCCATTTTGATATGAGGAAAAACACAAAGGATTGTACTGAAGCATTTAACAATATAGTATTTGTTAACCACACCCATGAATGGAAACTAATAGGAGAGACAAGAAAATCAATTCTTTACTATAATTAGCAAACATAAAGAGCAAGAAAACAACGTTGTACCAACTTTGATACAAGGGGGAAAAAGGGAAGCTTTGAGGTCTTTGTTTCAAATAAATAGGCAATGGCAAAACATCATCTGTACCTGAATCAGTAGTGAACAACGTTAAAGATCCGTAATTTACAAAGGTTTGGTAATTCCGGTACACAATGGATATGTATTTGATGAATACAAAAAAAAAAATTTGAAAATTGTTTGGAGAAAGAGGTGAAAGTGTTTGCTGGAGATTTGCAGATTTGGAAAGTAAGGCGCGTATATGGAGAAGCTTGAAATTGGCGCGTGGGGATTGGAACGGTTGCTATTCTACGGTTCTGCTCACGCTTCGGAGCTCCGATTCTCATTAAAATCACATTTCATTTCGAGAAAATGATCCATTTTGGATTAAATAATTGCATTTTAATTTTAAAAATGATTTTTTTTTACACTGAATTTGTGACTTAAATATGAGTGTGTTTCTCTTTAAACTAAAACAAAAGAAGAAAAACTTCAAATCACGAATAGATAACATTATTTTTAGTATCTATTAATTCTTATTCGATTTTTGATATCTACATTACAATCTGATTAAATTCAAATTTGTATTGAAAAGTTTCACATTAGAGATAAAGCGTTCCCCAACAAAGACTCTGTATTTAGGAGGATTCAAACTTGAGACCTCTGATTAAAAATGGAGAACTACATAAAATATATTATTTTGGCGTGGAAAGCAACTCTGAATATGGTAATAAACTAAATTCGATAGTATATCAACTATTAGTCGTGGGACTATTTTTATAGCTATTTGTTTTTTGATTTCTCATATTATTTATTATTTTATGTAATTTATTTGCGGTATTATTATCAAGGGTCTATTGAAAATAACATGATAAAAATTGGATATACTTTACCTCTTGACTCCATTGTGTAGATTATACTGAATACTTGTTCAACAATAGTTATCCGTTATTAACTTGACACATCACTTAAGAAACAATAAATAATATGGGTAATATTACTATATTATCCTTTGACTTTATTAAATTTAATGTTTTGAGAAATATGTTAGTAAATAATAAATAATATTTAACAGTAAAAATAAAATAAACACAAAAATTAAGTTATCTCTTGATTTTTTAAACGGCTTGAATAACAAAATAAAAGTCAAAATTTACTAGTTTTACATAAAACAGTTGACCCTAAAAGGTCCGACGAGCGCTAGCGGGTCACTGGGAATTATCACAACCAATTAAAACCACAGAGAAACAAAAAGGCGAAGTTGAAAAAAGGAAGAAGAAGAAGAAGAAAATAGACAAAATACAAAGTACAATTTCATCTAAAGTCGGCGTAGAGAAGAAGAAGGAACATCAATAGATTCTGGATTCTATTAAGCACACAGCATAGCATGTTTCATCGGCTCTTTTTCAAGTTTATTACAGTGATTACAATTCTGCGGTGAATTTTTTCAAAACTAATCAATTATGGGTAACGAAGAAGGCGATGAAGACAATAGGGGAAAACCTTATCAAGAAAAAGATGAGATGAAACTTTGGGGTATTTTTGTTTTTGCATTAATCGGAGCTACTGCCACAACTTTTGCGGTAGGTTCTTACCCCATCTCATACTTTTTTGGTTTCTATACTTTTTTCATTTTTTTGAATTTGGGTGTGCAATTCAGTGGTTTCTGTAAAGTTCGAAGCTTTATTGAGTAATTTTGAAATCTATAATCTGTAATATGTTGCAGTATCAGATATGATGTGGTAATTGAGTATTTAGGGAAAATGGGTTGTGAAGAAACCAAAGTGTATGCTTGATCAAACTGGGAAAGAAAGAAACTTGGGGTAATTTAGGTTTCTAATTTTTTCTATGCTCAGTTGTGAATAAAATTTGCCCTGATTAATTGCCATAAGTAGTAGTTATTCTGCCATATGAGTTAATTACATTTGAAAACACAATGATACTAATTTGCTTACAGGTTAATATGTTGTAACTTTGGGGATGACCATCATTTGTTAATGTTTTTATTGAAACCCCGTACTGCATTGGAAAAAAAATTGCTTGTTTCCTTAAGTAGAGACGGGTAAAGGTGCAGGCCCATTATTTACTGAGTTTCTAACCGTGCGCTAGTGACCTTTGGAGGTTTCTCAATTATAAAAGAAGGATGGGGAATGAGATTCTTTTGGTGGAGAAGAAAATATCTCTCTATGGTTAGGGGGAGGATTGGAGGATTAGTGATGAAGAGATCGAAATGATTTAATATGGAACTAATGGAGAAATGTCTTTTTTACATAGAAAGATTATCGGGAAAAGTTGTTGTTGCCAGATACAAATTGTCAGGTAGTGGAAGATGAAGATGACCTTATGAGTTCTCTTTTTATTGATAAGTTTGTGGAAAGTTCGTCTCCCAGCAATGGAATGATATAACCTTTGTTATCTTTTGGTCATTAGAACAAAGGAGATTATGAAGGGAAAAGATGATTTACAAATTTCATTGTCAGGACAATGACCCTTAATGTGAAACTGTCGGGAGCGACAACCATCTACGTTTTTGGTTGGATAGCTTAGTGTGGAGACGCTGAAGTACGCATATCCTTGGGTGTTAGCCATTCTACGATAGATTGGGTAATATATTCGAGTTTGTCACAACTCACAAGAAACGTGTAGCAATATCTCAGAAATTAGTTTCAAAAGAGCCGTTTTGTATTGGGAATGAGAAGTGGAGTTCATGCAAAGGAGTATGGGAGATAAGGAAGATAGATTGGAGTGGAAGGCTTTTGGTATTTGCATGTATTGACGAAAGGCATCCTATAAAGGGAGGGGACCAAAGGTGGAAAAATATATGGATATTTTTTATGACAAGGGATCCCGCAACCGCTATTTTTTGGGTGCACACGGGGTAAACCTCTCTCCACTGAAATAGCCCGCAAACCTCACAAGGGAGATAAACCGCACTAGGAAAACCCCGTACCACACGCTCAACCAAGAAAGCATGCAAGGGTTTCAAACCTAAGACCCCTCATTTGGGAGATTTCCTGCTCAACCAACTCGGCCACCTTTACAGGTGGAGGTGGAAGAAGATACAAATATAAAATAATATGTCCTTGGTGTATTGCAACTCTTTGTTATCAAGGATGGCGTACTATTCAGTGACGCTTGTATATTCTCCTTCTCTTAGAAACTTGTAACAGTGGATTCTACAAATCGAAGTTGAGTAGGTCTGATATTTTTCTTCCCGGGTGTGGTTCGTTGCTGCTTCTGAACGCTTTAAACTTTCATGCTCTTCTGTGTTCTGTTAGAACAATGAAAAAGTTTTAAAGGAATTTTGTAGCTTTACTTGCTTCTTCCTTTTTTCCTCCTCTGGGTTGCTTCTGATTATTAATTCACAGCCTGAGAAATTTGGCAGGTTACACAATTGCGAAGTACAGTGGATTTTGTCTACTCTCAGGTAATGAACTTCTTTGTTCAATCTCATTTGGGTAAATGTAGAATTTCAGTTTACTCCTGAGTTACCCTCCCTGCATGTGGTCTAAGTTATGACCTATTTGCTTGTTGCTTGTGCATAGTCATAGTGAGCTACCTTTGCTTCTTCTTTTGACTACCTCTTATCTGGTTTTCTCGTCTTTTTCTTGTAATTTCTTATGTAGCACCAAATAAGACAGCAAAAATAAGGGAAGATATGAGAAAAGGCAAAAATGAGAGTGAGAGCAAGGGAGAGAGAGAGAGAGGAAGGAGAGGGGGTCGATAGGAGAAGGGAGCAGGAAGAAGAGGATAAAGAGAAGAATTTTCATATCCAATCAATTAATAGGATATTATTATAGTCTCTCAACCAAAATGCACTAGGGTCCTATTTATAAATAGGGAACTCTAAGCAAGTGAAAACTAGAGACAATAAAACCTATTTCTCTAACTAAAACTGAAAGATAAGACTATCTCTAACTAACAGAGAAGGCCTTTTAATGAAAAAATTGTATTATATCCAACTCAAGGAATTCTTTCTTGTCTTTTAAAAAATTAAGAAGATTGGCATGGCCCATGCACAAAAAATGACACCCACAAATCGAGATGTTGTTTAATCTTAAATTAAATGAAAGAGATAAATATCAAAGGCAGGAAGATGTGATATTGATGCATCGACCATTCTTCTACGTACTTGCTCTTGCCAATGTTCTAGATCTTCAAAATATGTGAGTCATTTTTAGCTCACGTCTAAACATAATTCACCACTCAGAAGATGATTGAAAAATGACTAAAAAATAGTGCTCCGAGGTCTTTGGTTCAGTGATGAGAGCTAAGCAATGTGTGGATTATCCACACGTAATTAGTTTGAAAGCCGTGGCGATCTAAAGCTTGGTATTTAATCAGAGAAGGCTACGTAGACGGGCTCATGATACAACGAGTTTCAAACTGTGGGCCATCTAGCCCTCGGATATGTGGTCATAAGAATAAGCATTAAATTGATAAATCGCTTTATCCTAATAAGAATGAGGGGTTCAGGGAAGATCATCGGATGCGAATTTTGATATTGATTTTTAAATTTTGGGAAATAAACTTTTACATATTTATCTACTACAGAAAAAGTTTGATAACTCAGCTTTAGAGTTAAAAAATATCAGAAAATAATTGTAAAAGAAACTCTTAATCTAATCGTGCTATTCCCTTCTGATACAGGGAGTATATGCTTACTCTGTGAAATGAGATGTTGCGACAAAATTAATTTTGTGCAAAAAAATTGCTTTTGCTTTTGCTTTTGCTGTTTCTTGCAATGGTCCTGGGTGCGAGTTCAATACTAATTAACTGTTGCATGCATAAGATGAAGTACATCAAATGAAGTTGCTTATGTTTACTGACATTTGTGCTTAGAGAAGGGTTCTGCTCTAGTTGTTTTGATAAATACTTTGCATGGGGGAGGAAAGAAATGTTTTTCTTGAGCTAATAACTACTTATTTGAATTGAAAAAGTTGAGGCAGTCAGCACAGAGAAGTCGAGCTGGGGGTTCTTTTAGGACAAGTTTTCAGGAGGAAGCGTGGAAAAGATATAATTGCAGGATGCGGGAGGAGTATGAAGAAGAAATGGAGAGAGTGGTGAGCTACATTTTCATCTTCAACAATTTTACTCTCATTTCCTTAGATCTAATTGAAAGAGAATTTCGTCAAAGTTTATTTCAACTGAAGCAAGTGAAGACATTGTGATATTTGCTTTATGAAATCCAGGCCCCTATGTGTATTCGTTTAGAATGTGTGTCATCTGAATATAATTTGGCCGTGTCGAGAAATTAACTACCATTTTTTTGAGAAGGAGAATTTAACTACCATTTGTTCTTTTGGACATAAGCGTAACTTGCTTTCTTGGACAAGCTGTGTGAAATTTTTTATGGAAAATCTTATAGCTAGAAGGTTGGAGGATGGACATAAGATTTAACCCTTATTTCTTCATCTGCAATAATACACTGAAGCTGTACAGAACCATTGGATATTTAAACATCCTTATTGTATTTCTTTCAAGTGAAATGTCACTCCTACCCTATGTTTTCTTTGCGTGATTGAACTGTTGATTGCTTTATTTTCTATCCCATAATTTGTGATCCTCACAAAGCCAACTACAGATAGTAGATCTAATGACTTACATATCTGAGCTAAAGAAAAACGTAATGAGATAACAGATAAACTTCCATTTGTGAGTTTATTCTGAAATTTATCTGTGTATTCTACGTTAACCATTGGATTATTGTTGACCCAATATCCTATGCTTTTCATAGGAGCGCATTCGCCGTATGCAAAGTGTTTTCAACAGGGAGAGAAACAAACATAAGAGGAGCTATGAGAGCTGGCAAGAAAATGGGCAAAGTGCATATCATCAGCACTTCCAAAGAAATGACTGGTACTGGAAGGCTGATACATCGTTCAGAGACCGGGGAACTAATTTCAGGGAAGCTCCTAGGGCCAATGCAAGCAACCCGTTGTCGCATGATTACTCAGTTTTGGGTCTTGATAGGTATTAATATTTTTTCAGATGTTGAATTGATCTATATTTTTACTGGTTACGCATGTTATCACCAATCAGATATGCTGTTTCAGACTTCCAATTGCCTTAGCTTTATCATCTTTAAGGATATCAGTGTAGTAGTGAAGTTGCTTCTTTCAATGATTTAGGTTCTTTTATCTCTTAGTAGTGCCAAGTGTTTTTCTTTTGGCAGTCCAGACTGGTTTCTTCATGGCATTAGCTAGGTGAGGGATAAGTGTTAAATGTCAAATGAATCATTAAGAATGATTATGTTATAATTATTTGGAATTTGATGAATTAGGAAGCTAGTTTTGTTTCATGTAGCTCAAGGTCCTATACCAAATTTTTTTGCCGTTCTCTTTACTATGTTCTTGCTTATTGTTAGAATAGTAAAACTATGAGAAGCTGCCTCTTTCTTGTTTATTGTTAGAATAGAATACTATCAAAAGCTAAATCATAGTTTGTTTTGTTTTCCTTTTAATTTTTTGTGTATTGATAGATTTTCTAGAAGCTTTATGCACATTTTTATCAAAACACCAACTTGGTTATTTGTTTCGAGGGACTGTTTCAGTGGCATGCACTCCTTTCTATTTCTTTCTTTGACGTTATCCCCGATTTCATCAGAAGTCTCATTTCAATGAATAATTCGGTGAAAATCTTATCACTTAGAAGTAGTCTATGCTTACTGCAACTGATGATGCCAGTTCATATGGATGGACCTGTCAAGTCTGCACTTTGCATACGTCTGGTCATGCATCTACATAAGCTAACACTGGCTTAGGCTCAGTAATTAGCAAATCATTCATCTCTTATGAGTAGGGAAAGACATACCAATTTTGGTCGCTTGGTCAGATCCTCCTAGAAGACCTTACTGAGTAGTTGTATTCATGAAGAAGATGCTTCTAGTGCTGTCGGTGTCTGACCTATAATATAACACTTAACAGTACTGGTGTAAACACTATCCACAAGAGAGCAAAAACAAACCCTAATTCTTTATTCTCCAGCTGACAGTTAATACATAACAGGCCCTCTTTGCATGTCCTCTAATTTAACACGGGCCCAAAAAGTGAATTCCTTCTGCAAAGGCTTATAAAATTTGCACGTATGTGTATCCCTTCACATATAGCTATATGGTTATAGAGGAGTCTTGCGTTTTACCTGATGAATCGGCACATCTTATTGATGCCTTATCCTGGGGTCTTCTAATGCCATCCAACGGCCTTGCAAAATCTGCTAGAGTGTAGAGTAGTGCAAGGCAAGATCGGGAAATGAAGGTTGGAAGACTACCCATCAACTGGGAGAACTCCTCCATGCAGCTAGAAGATGTGGTAAATATACAGATATGAGTAGGCAAATTGCAACCGCATTTACCAATGAAATTTAAGTGGAAGTTGGAGGGAGAATCCAAGTCAAAGTTGTAAGGAATTTTGGGGACCCACTTTTAACTCTTTTCGGTGCATATACTATTGATTCTTTGGAAACATTTCACTGGTATGTTGTTGTATATGACGCAGTTCCACGACTAGATACTAAACATATAAGACGAATGCATGTAAATGTATGTGCTACCTCTGTTTCATTTTATATTGCAATGTTTAACTGGGTTTGGAGTTTAAGATGTTAGTTTGACTTATATAGCATATTAGTGATGATAAAAGAGAATAATAAAGTTACTTTAACTTTTATCAAAAAAAAAAAAAAGAGAATAATAAAGTAGTGGGTGAATAGAGGGCAAATATCACATCAAAGTTGAAGTGTGTATATTTAATGTTTAAATTCTTGATAGTAGTGAAAGTTACAGTAAAATAGAATGGTGTCAAACGTTTTGTTATGGCCATTGCAAAGATGATAGTCCAAAAATCAAAGTTGTTTAGGACACATTACTGTTCATTTATTATGGTTTTGAGGCATATGTATGTGCCTGAGGCATGCATTTTTGCCAATTCTTTTGCATGGAATTCTGCATCAATGCAGAAGAAGGATTTACAAAGAAGAAAATAACTAATTTGCATTCTTTTGTTGGCAATTCGAGGACCAGAGCATACACCTCAACCCTATAAGAATATGCCTCATAGGAGTACCTGCTGCAGCTTACCAATGCCGTGGGCTCTTCTGTTTGAAGTCACCATGGACTCCTAACAAGGACATTAGATTGAACCTTTAGGTTTTGTTTTCGACTTATTCACTCACTGCAATCTAATAAGGAGATAATGGTACCCTATGATGTGAATGGTGCTCACTTACATGAAGGTGAAGATTTGTTTTACTGACTCTGGATAGTAAGATGCCAATTTTGTGATTAATCTCATATTGAATTTTACTTTCACCTGGGTAAATCATGACATTCAAAATTATGTTTTAAAACACGGTTTAACCTATGATGAGGTGGTCTGGGATAGAAGCCTTTGCTGCTCTAAAAGGGTATTACTTCTTCTGTTAGTTACAGATACTTATCGTTCTTCTCTAGTTGTAGTTTTCTCGTACATGTATTAGTTTTCATGTGGCCAAGAAGTCTATATCTGGAATGTCAGATGTTTAATGTGGATGTGTTTAGTACTTTGGCGATGATACTGACATTGACATGAAACTTGACATGTTTGATCCTTCCATTATGACAGGTCTAGGACGAAGCCTTACACGGATGACGAGATAAAGGTACTTATCCTTCTCTGGCATGTCCAAAAATTCTTCCAGTATTAAATGAAAATAGTGTTGTTGTGCTGTTTACGTCCCATTGTTTTTATCTTTTTATATTTATTACCTTCCATTGTTCTAGGATTCCCTGATCCCACCTCTTCCTTGTGGAGGAGAATGGTTTAGAGAACTAAATACCCCTGCCACCCTGCATGACTTGAAGCCTTAAAACATTTATTTCCTTTATTCTGAATTTTCTGAATATAGAAATATTTTTCTTTTTGGGTGCTACCACCCTACGTGAATGACATAGTTAATTTATCTCCTTTGTGCTGCTCCTTATTTTCTGAATTTTCTGAATAAAACGTATGTGGGTCTATATTTGGCACTAGGCAGGAAAAAAGAGTGATCAAAATCATCTGTAACCTCTTAAAGAAAACTACTGTCTTGATAAAGATAAAAATAAAATGAAATGATACTTCTCCCGGTAAATTTTTTGCATCACCAACATTTTCATAGCTAGAAGCTCTGTTAATTACTCAACAACTTTACTTTTCTTTGTTCATTGTGTACTTTAATAGAGACTGCAAGCCAAGCTGCTTCACTTCTGTTGCCTGCCACCATGTCTCTTATACACAAAAAAAAAAAACCTCGTGAAATATAAACATATTTCCAGTGGACTAAGATCCAGGTGCATTGGTTTATTTTGCAACATTATATAATGGCCTTTTGTAGAACAGAACACTTTTGAGTAGCTTCAGGTCTGAGTTTACTGCCGTGCTACAACAAAGACACTTCAGCAGTTTCCAACAAATTTCAGTTAAAAAATAGCTTTTAAATATTTTTGTAGTGTTTGGATATAATAAAAAAGTGCTTTTAAGCTCTTGTTTTTAAGGCAAAAGGATAAAAATAAGTCAAAAGCCCTAAGTTAGAATTTTTAACTTTTGGCTTTTGGCTTTTGGCTTAGAAGCTAAAAGCTATGAGCCCATTCAAGCAGGCTCTAATACTATTTTTGACTGCCTTGTCAAATTTAAGAAGTTGATGCCTAATATTATTGGGTGGTTCTGGCATTGCCTATTACTAGGAGATTCTATGAAGCTGCTTATTTATTGATCATACTTGTACGCACTGATCTCTGCTAAAATTATCTTAATATGATAAATCCTCCAATTTGAGCTATTTGCAAGGGCATCTGATAGCTGACATCACAATGGTCCTTCAGTTTCGACTATCTGTTCTGCTTCTTTCTCTGTCCTTCATGCGCACATGTGAAAACATTAAGCTTTTATTGAAAAGTGCCTTTTTTTGAACTTGCAGTCGGCATTTAGGGAAAAGGCAAAGCAGTTTCACCCTGATCAGAATCAGCAAAACAAAGGTGGATTGTGTTGGCTGGTCTATTTGATATTTTATCCTTGTATTACCTATTATAAATTCGAGAAAAACAAAAGGAAAGAAATGCTACTACTTGCATCAGCTGATAAATATCTGATATTGTGACATGGTTGCAGAGACTGCTGAAGCAAAGTTTAAGGAAGTCATGAAGTCATATGAGGCTATAAAATCGGAAAGGAAGAATGGCACAAGCAGATAAAGAGCCATGATTAATGCCTGAAATTTTCTGTAACATTTTAAAAGGTCATGTCCACTTGATGTTGTATGTTAGTCTAGCTAATCCAAGTGGTCCTTCATGATGGATTCCTGGGAGACTATCAAGCCATTTGCTTCCAGCCTTGTGCTAATCAACTGGTACACGTAGTCTCTTGACATTCTTGGCTGCTTATCGAGGTTTTCAGGATACGCTTTGCAATAGGTTCTTGTTTCTTTTTTCTTCAGTTGACGAGTTTTAAGAGTACTTCTACAGCCAGGATTGTTGCTTTTGTAATTCCTCTGCGGACTTCCAACTCTTCTGGAAGAGCGCAATTTGTGACGTGGGATAGCTGAACATACGGATTTACATTGTATATCACACAGGCTTTAGTACACTGTAAGTTAGCTCAAGATGTCGTCAAATAAAGAGAGAAAAGGCTGTAATCAGCCTATGAATTTTGCCATGTATTAAATTTGAGTCAAGTGGTTGATTATGTTATATCCTTACTTGGTAGAAAAGATATGTAAGAAACTTCTTGAAATTGTTCATTGTAGCATTCACAAAAGGTCGAACTTTAGAGAAAATAACAAATTATATGCTATTATTTTGTCAAGGTATATGCCATAGAACTTTTACAATAATTTCAATCTCAAGCTTCGAGCTTTTAAATGATCAGTTGTTATGCTTCCTCAATTTCTACTCCATTGTCAAACTCAAAAGATGATTACTTCTTTGGTATCAGTAAGAGGCTTACAGTTATTGGCAAAACTAAGTGAACCGCAAGCCAATGTGGGAGAACACAATAAGAAAAGGCAAAAAAGAAAACAAAGAGGAGGAAAAAAATAAAAGTACAGAGAAGAGACAAATGTATGATTGTACAACTTATATTTACTTTCCAGTTAATAGTGTAATCAATCATGGGAACAAACTAAAAAGGAAAAAGATTACAAGGGATCACTAGCAACCAAAAATTATGCAACAGTTGGACTAAACTCTTGAAACTCACAACCAGTATACTGATGGAGGTGGTACAATGGCATAGCCTTATTCTGTTTATAGCAGTTACAACCTCACTTCAGGAGGGCTTCCTGTAATATGCAGGAACAGTTGCGGGGAAGAACATCTGCCTGACCCCTTCTGCCTTGATGATAGGGAAAATGATTGCAGATGCACTCTGCATTTGAATCAACATGAAATTGTCAAAATACAAGGTCACATGGGAACACGTGTGTAAGATTGCAAATATTGAGCAAAAGCAAGATTGACACCTACCGATATTAGCCGGGCTCCAATCCATATACGTTTGGGTGATGGGAAAGGAAGCAGCAAGCGGCCAACACCAAAGATAGCCACAGCAAAGAAATGACAAACGAGACTTAATGGACGAGGGTTTAAGCCAGAAAGCAAAGATACTGGTCCATCTGAGAATACTCCACCGAGGCTCAAATAATCAAAGCATGCTTCACGCATCTCCTTCCTAGCTTGATCAGGTGAAGCACAAAACACCTTATACAAGGCACCAGCCAACGTATTGATGGTGGAGGCCACAGGCTGCAGGTAAAATATGCGAGCAGAACAAGTCAATATCTATAAAAGTAATTATTTTTTTATTTTTTTTTGATAAACAATCTATAAAGGTAATAATATTCTAGTTAAGTCTCAAAGTGCTGCAGGAGAATTGAGTCATCAGTCATCCTCTTTTGCTCTCTTTTTTATTTATTTATTTATGTAAAAGACAAGTTATAGGAGAATTGAGTGAGTCAAGTCCTAAAACATTGTAATGAACCAAGCCTTTTTACATTATATCGTTTTTGGTAGATTGATAGCTGGTGAAATCATCAAAGGAATGTCTGTTTTGTGGTTCCAGATCCTTCATTACTCACTAGTCAACATAGAGTTTTTACTTCACTGAGGATTCTTAAAGTAGAAAACGTGGTACTTACAGCAATCAAATATGTTACTTATGCAAGGAAGGATTTCAAGCGATTTTTACCTTACGCAAGGTGTAAAATGACTCCAGATATCTGCAAAGAGTAGATGCATCATTCAAATCACGAAGAGGTTTGAGAAGATCACGCAATACAACAATATCAGATAATGCTACAGTCATTCCTCCACCAGTCAAGGGGTGGCGCATATTGAATGCATCTCCCATGAGAAGAGCACCAGGAGTAGGATGAGGAGCAGCTGGCATGCTTCGGTTTGGCATTGTCCTGATGTTTCCTTTATCAATTGCGGCAATGAATGCATCTTTTATCTCAGGAGGGACCTGGAACAACCACACGAACATCTCATTGAACATCATGCAACTTAAGTATGTATACTACTATAATGACATGGTATGTCATTCAAGATAACGTTTTCAACAATTCTTTACCTGGGGAGCAACTACACTTTTCAAATATTTGGCCATTTCGCCATTCGAAATAGAAGGCACTTTTTGACCAGGTACATCAACCAGACAGCGGACCTCAGTACTGCTTATGGGATAGAACAAGATAGGTGATGGATCAGCCAAAATGACATGTCCATGATTTTCATGTGGAAGCTGGCAGTTCTCCAGGACCAGACCAACAAAACAAGAAGGGACTTCTACCTGTACAATATTACATGTCATTCAGAGTGTTGAGAGAAACATAAGGAGGGGACAACAATGATGATGTTCATATAAAAATATTTGTTCATTCAGACAACTTCGGTACACTAATTCTTATTGTCTCATACAGTAGTAAGTAAAAGCAAAAGATGATATACAATAAGTAAAAGCAAACGATTTCACAGATGAGCTTTTTAAACAAAAGATCCTTCTCAACAAACAATTAATCACCCAGTTCCATCCTTCTTATCTTAACAAAAATCAAGAGAAATATTAATAAGCGCCCTTACCTTTGGGTCGCAAAGGGTACGTCGTAGATTCGAGAAACAACCATCACATACTACAGTTAAAGGTGCATATGCTTTCAACTCTTCACCAGATTTAGTCTTGTACTGAACACCTCTAATGATCCCGTTTTCTTCAAGCAGAGACGTAACAGTGCCTTGCTCTAGTTTGACACTGTTAAAAAATCAAAGCCGATGTGCACTTAGTCAATCAAAGCAAAGATAACTCAACAGGAAACTATTTCAAATTTTCAATCAATCAACTAAGACTCCATCCAAACTAGTAAGGATCGACAATATGAATCCTAACTATAAGTTCAAACAGGAAATTATTTGAAGATCAAATACTTCATAACATATAAGAGAGAGAGAGAAATAGATCTGCCAAGGGAAAAAAGAAAAAATGGTAAGAAGGAATACTTGGGAAGAGCTGCAGCTTTCTCTCGCATTCTTTGAATGAAACGCCCATTGTGGAAGCTCCTTCCAGAAACATCGGAGTGAAACTTCTCCAGGGGATAAGAAAGACGTGTACTCTTTCCATCCTTGAAAAGGGCATACCCAAACACTCGTTGAGCATCAATTTTCTCCACACAATCTGCAGTAGACCAAAATACAAATATGAGAAATGCCGAAAAAGAGACAGACGAGAAGCTAAAAGTGCAAGACTAACTTCCTTTTTTTTCTCTTCAAGAGAGTAAATTAACCAGAATTGACACAAATCACATCACTTAGGAACTTTACCTTCCAATCCCAACTCCTGCAATTTGAGGTAACCACCCGGTTGTAGGAGTTCTCCAACAATTCGATCAGGCTCTGTCAAATCTCTTTCAATTACTTGTACACGACGCCCTTCCTGTAGTCCCAAATGTATAATCATAAATCTCACAAAAAAGAATTTTTTTCATAGAGAATTGTCAACAAAGAACTCCAATAAAAAAAATTGCAGTCACACCAAACGCTTTCATCATCAATGCATCTTTCATTTCTCTGATTTCATCAAATTAACAATCAAGTTCAAGTTTTTTATGAATAACCACATCAACTATGCCTTCAGATACGTAAATCAATCAATCTAATTACTTCTCACTACACAATTACGGTTTGCTCACATATGTACATAAAAATAGTTGAAGGACCAAAGTAGAATAATAACTTTTAAAAAACGGATTACAAAGAAAGAAACAATACCTTGCCAAGAGTGTGAGCAAGAGCAGCACCGGCAACTCCGGCACCGACGATGATGATATCAACGTCGTCGTTTCCATCCTTTGATCGGGACTTTCCACTGTACACCGTAGTTGTAGTGGTGCTAGTTGCTGAGTCATCAATTTTACTTTTGCTGCAGCCACCATTTCTCTGAATGAAAAAACAGAAAACTGCAACGAACCCCAACACCACTGCAAGAAGAGATCCGGAGAGACCCAAATCCACCATTGTCGCCGGCGACAATGCAGAAAAAGGACGGGAAACGGGGACGGAGCAAGAGAAACGACGTCGTTGCTTCTCTAACAATGCCCGTGAATCTCTATATATATCTAAAAATGAAAATAGAAAGAGTATTATTATTAGGCTGTATTTGATGAATGCTTTGCTGGCGAGACAGAGAGATTTCTAGACACGACGCACACTTTTATAGACTCAATCACTCAATTATAAGGCAAATAGATTCTATTGCTCCGCTCTTAATCAAAGGTCATCAATTTAATAATAAATACCAAGAAAATTTTATTAAGAGCATCATATTTTAAATATAGTGTACCATCTAAATTTAGTCCGAATTCTAATATGAACTTTGAATATGGGATGAAAAGCAAAATAAATACTTGATCCCGAAAAAAAAGTACTACTTTTGTTAGATTTCCTATTTTGGAAAAGGAAAAGAGCTAATTGTTTTGATAAGCTAACACATTAGATTTTACTCCGAGTGTTAAATATATATAGATAGTGTAATTTAGAATTTAATTAAATTAAAATTTTATAAAATCAAAATTCTAATTTCGTATCTCGGTATTCTTATTGCGGACCCGCCTAAACGGCTAAATCCATTGAAGGGTGGTGTTTGCCTAGTTGGGTTATGCTTGAATAGTTAAATAATTAAACATGATCTTTTTCAATGGGCTAATCATATCAATTTTGGAAGTGCGTTTAGTGAGGAGAGAGGGAAGATAGATTCTAAATAGATACTCCGTCCCTAATTACTTATCAATTTTTTAATTGACACACCTATTAAGAAAATAATTATTGACATAGTGAGTTTATCATTTTATCCCTATTAATTATGAAGTGGATGTATTAAAAATTTAAGATTTTCAAAAAGTTCTACCTTTTTCAAAGTAATTAATTGAGGTTATAATAGGTAAAAAAAATTATTATTTCTTGATTTGTCAAAATGGACAAGTAATTAGGGACAACTATAAAAGAAAAAGTGGACAAGTAATTAGGGACATAGGGAGTAGTATTTTTTTTATGATTACGATGTTCGGATCAATTTTGCATAGTGCTAAATGGCCAGAAAATTAAAAAAACTATAATATTTTTTTTATTTTAAAACAAACTGATCTTTTTTCCATTTTTTAGTTAAAATGTATTTAAGTTAAAAGGATAAAAATGTTTAAAAAGTTAAAATAACATAGAAAAACTATCATTCTGGCCAAATTTTCTGGCCAAAAAGATTTTTCCTTTTAATTAATTTCACATTTTATCAGCAACATGTACTAGGTAACTACGTCCACCAAAGCTAGGATAGATGCAAAATTTAGGAAAAGTTTTTAAAATATTAAAAGAACTCAACAACTATATTATGAATCCAAAATAAATTGTTTTTTTTTTAAATTTTGGAATCCGGATTTTTTTTTTTCAAAAATTAAATAAATTTTATGACCAAATAGATTTTGCCAAAAAAAAAAAAAAAATCAAGAAAGTGCCTGTAATATCTATCGTCAAATAGGTCTTTAATTTGAGGTATATTTACTGAACTAACCTTAATAATAATGTTTTGGAACGTCAAATTTGACCTAGTATTTTATGCAGTTATTTAATATCAAAGATAGTATAAGAAAAATATAATAAAACTTTCTTAATTTGTTAAAATGGACAAATAAAATGAAACTTCCATTTTTAATTTATGGATCAAATAAAATGAAACAGAAAAATTATTATTTAACCAAGCGGTTAAGGTGTGATTTGGATTTGGACCTAAGTATTAATTAGTCATGTGATCAGAGGATAAAATATTAAAAAGGTTGGACTTGTCAGAGTAATCAAGCAAAGACTTTACGCTAGACAGATGATCTAAGAAATTATAATTAAAAGAACACTGGTCCGTATTTTTTATTTTTTATTTTTGGGCTGTTTTGTCACATTAATTATTTGGGAGTTATTCTTTCATTTTATTTGTCTTAGTTTTCTTTTAATTTATTTTAAAAAAATATATATATTTCTAAACCTAAATTGTCACCATGCATGTTTAGAATCATAAGATTAAAGAATATTTTAAAATATTCTACATATTTTAGTTTAGGACTACCGACTACAAGATTTAAAAGTCTTTTTAATTTTTAAACTCATGTCAAGTTAAAATCGAACAAACAAATTAAAACGAAAAAAATATTCAACTATTAATATAGTCTTTTGTTAATAATTTTTTGTTCTAAATATTTTTCGATTTGATAATTGAATTGTTTCAAATTATTTGATATTTCAAAAAATCAAGAAATATTTATTTGGTTTTGCTTGGCCATATTTTTTGTTGTATTTTCCTTTTTCATTAGTTAAACTCGCATTATGATAAAAAGTCAACAATCATCATAACTATCCTGTTTAAAACTTTGTACTAAATATTTAAGGTTTCCACTTCTTTTTGACCAAAGAAAATTCACGATAAAAGATTGGTACTTTAGCAATTAAAAGTCTACCATTTTTTTTCTAATTACTTGTGGTGGAAGTGGTCTATATTTCTTTTAAAAAATTGTTGGTGGGAATAGAGTCATAGAAATAGATACTCACTACTCCCTCCCGTTTAAAATAAATGACATTTTTATCTCTTCATTTTGTTTTAAGAGGTATTTCACATAATGATTTTTTTATTTTTTTTAAAAAGTGAGTTTTACCTAACAGAAAATTATTACTTAATAATTATATCTTTTTTCAAAGCATTTATTAAGAACAAGTTAGTAAAAATACATTAACTTTCTCGAAATAAGTATTTGCACCATTTGTATTACTTGTCTACACTACTAAAATATATGTACTAAATTATTTGTCAATTTATAACAATAAAATAAAATTAATTTTCTTTTTATTTTATTTTTAAATTAATTCTATTTGAAAGTATATAAATATTATAAAGTTCTCAAAAAAATATGTTCTATTGTTAGTCTTGATATCGATGTTAAGTGTATAAAAAAGAATTAAAGGGTAAATTAGTAAAAATGTCATTTTTTATTTATAATTTCTTAAAAGACATATAAAAAGGGGAAATGGTCTAATATACCCCTCAACTTTGTCATTTAGGATTGATATACCCCTCGTTACAAAGTGGCTCACATAGGTTCCTACCATTATAAAATTGGCTCACATATACCCTTCACCGTTACAAAAAAAATGGCTCACATACTCCTACTGTTATAAAAGTGATAAAATTAATTTTCAATTAATCTTTTTGATTTTTATTATTTAAAAAATCATGTATTTGATCCTTTTCACAGATAAATTATTTTTTACTTATTTGATTATTATTACTTGAGTTTCTTATTCTTCTTTCATTTTTTAGTGAAAATAAGAGAAATAAAAAGAAAGAAGTGTGAATGAAAAAAGGGAAAAAAATTAAAATTATTTTTTTGCGGCTATATTGTAATTTAGTTTTTATATATGTAAAAAAAAATTAGGACATCTATATAGATGTCCTAAATTTTAAGAAAATAACTGAAAAAAATAAATTTGACCATCAAAATAATAAATTCAAATTAGCCGTTACATTAAAAAAGTAAAAAAAAAAAACTTGTGAGAAGGATGAAATTACCCCTGCATGGATTGTTCTTTTTAAAAAAAAAATTATTTAGTATAATTTTTTTCATTTTCATTAGAGGAAAAGAGTACATATGAATCGCTTTCAAAACGAGGGATATATTAACTCTAAATGACAAAATTGAGGAATATATCAAATCATTTTCACTATAAAAAATAAACAAGTAATCATATAATCA
>NW_006239155.1:593431-619808 GCF_000226075.1 Solanum tuberosum
TATATATATATATATATATAAATAGATTAATAATTACACATATAATATTTAGGTTTACTATGTAGGCCGTAGGGTACTAGTAATTCAGAATTACCGTAATATTTAGGCCCATATCAAATTATTGTCATCCTATTTCACTAAAATTTAGGCATTAGATTTTACATTATAACTATAAATATCACATATTACTTGCACTTTCATGGAAAAAAAATTAGCTGGACTAGAATTAGCTACGCTAGTCAACTTTTTTACTTTTGCAGTTTGCTCTTTTTTCTTGCTTTATTTTAATTGTGTGCTATTTGCTTTTGAAATTTTTATCTATTTCTTTCTAAAAAGTTTTTTCATCATATTTTCCAGGTTTAAGAGATCTTAATTGAAGACATGAGTTGAATTGCTGGTTCAACCTTGATGCGATTTGTGTTTAGTGATAGTACTTTAGAGTTTAGAGTTAGTTTCATTGAAATTATTGATAGTATTGTGTTTTAATGTTTTACTCGTGATTATAATGGAAAGGATATTTAAGAGATTCAATATTATTACTTTTCCTTATATGGAATTTTTATTTTTTAAGCATGCAAATATAACTTTGATTATGTTATTAATTAGTTATGAAATAAGTTATAACCGAATAGCCAAACCGAAAAAACCAAACCGAAAAGAGAAAAACCGAACCAAACCAATTTTTTGGTTCGGATTGGGTTATACTTTTTCAAAACCGAAAACCGAAAAACCCAAACCGAATAACACAAAACCGAACCGAAAAACCGAATGCACACCCCTAGTTCACACTATCATTTGTTGTCTATAAATAGAGAGATTTCCTCTCATTTTACAACAACGGAAATTCTGAAACTCTTCTTCTTCTTCTTCTTCACAATTTAATATTAGTGTACCTTACTCATGTTGAATGGCTCACTGACACCATTGCTTATGTTACAAATCCTGATATGCATTTTACAATCATTAATTTATGCTTACGTTATTAAGGATAAATGATAGTATGTAATAATTTTCATTTTCCTTTACATTATTAATGTTTGTTACTACGTAATCTTGTATGTAAGATAATATAGTGTTTTAGCTTTAATGCCTGATAGATTTTAAGTATTATTTTATAAACTTCGTGTTATTAAATTTCCGCGCAAAGCGTGAATAATTTTACTAGTATGAAATATATCTAGACTAAAATCATCAATTATTTAAAAAAAAAAAAAAAAAAGAGTCCGGAAACAAAATTCTCACCGACCATTAGCCATGTGAAATGCCAAGTAGTTAAAAAATTTCTTGCATTAAATGCCAATGGAAAATTGATATCTTAGGACCCACTTCAACTATCCTCACAAGTTATATTTATTATTTACGCGGTTTTAATTTATTTGTTTGAAATTTAAAAAATAAAAATGACTATATTATTTTTATGGCTAAATTATAGATATATAAATTTAATATTAGCGAACTCAGAATTTTCATCAAGGAATGTCAATGGTTGTAGTTAATTATAATGAGGCTAGTAGAGCTTGAACACACATGCTCATGAAAATTTTGCAACTCCTTATCTAGTAGACTAAATTTTTAATTTATTTCAAGAGGTGTCAATACTTGTATATATATTTATTAAATCAAAATTTGACCTAATTTTCCGAGCAACAGGTGTCGTTTGACACTCTTAACCAAGGGTGGGTTCCGCCCCATAATTTATAGGCCAATAACTGAAAAGTTGTGTCTTTTTCTGTTGTCATTTTTCAAAAAATGACCTAGATGTGGTCTCTAAGTTTGTGACGTGGCTTCTTTTTCTCTACCCATCTCAAAAGAAAGAATAAACAAATATTTTTTTTATTTCTCATTTGATGTTCGATATTTATATTAGAATTTAATTAATTTGGGGGTAAAACACTCCCTAATAAAAACAACTCTATATTAGGAATTTAGGAGGAATCAAATTCGGGACATCTGATTAAGAATGAAGAAATATTTATCACTTAACCACAATTTTTATTGACAACATCACAAGTCACAAGAAATAAAGAAAGTTCTAACATAAGATGTTTAAGTTTTTTTTAAAAATAAATAAATAAATAAAATAAACTTTAAAATTAGTGATCGAAAACAAATCTAAGACATTTAAACAATAGATCATTTCATTAAGACTATAGATCTATTTAGAACTTACGTGTTATATACGGAGTAGTTAATAAGAGGAATTAATACTACTACATTATGCACTCCAGAAAGTTGAGTATCGTTTTCGTATCTTTTTTTTTTCTTTAATAAATATTGGAGATTTGTTTAGAATAATAAAAGATGGAAGTTGGAAAAATCCATTTAGGCACGTGTGGCCTGAATTACTTTGTCTTGTTCTTATGCTTGATGGCTGATTCCAATAATTCAACACCCTTCACTTCATCTTGTAAGTCTGGCATGACATAAATTTGAACAGATCAAAATAGATGTAGTAATTAAATCATGTTGTTTGTTTGGATTCTCTCTTTGTTTACGGGAAAAGTATGTATAAATACCTAAGGTAAGAAATGAGAATAGTAACTAAAGTGTTGTTATAAGATATTTGGCTATCCAACAACATGTACTAATCTCTCGCTTAGCTATAGATTTTGAGATTTCACTGAATATGTTATTGATGATATATTGTAAAAAAAAATTGTTTATGAAATGTGGTGGTTGACTAAAGTGGTGGTGTTTGCCTAATTGGAGTTAGGCTTAAATCAATTTAGTAATCAAGGTGTGATTTGGATTTGGTTCTAATATTGTTGATAATGGTCATGTGATGTCGTTTGGGAATAATAATAATAATGGTGCATAAGTAGTTGAAAAATAATTAATGTTCTCCTCCTCCGTAACAAATATTTTGGACCAAATATTTTTATTTAAAATGACAGATAAAAGTAATCAAAAGAAATAATTTGTCAAATTATAAATTTGTGATCGAAGACGGCCAAATATGAGATAGATTGTAGCTTCAATACAAAAAAAACGAATCTTGCTAATTTCCTAATATTGACACCACACAAATCTTCCTTTTTTGTTGTCTAGCTCTCTCGTGATCCAAAGCTAATTCAAATAAATATATGCTAAATTAAATATTGTCAAAATAAGCTTTCCTTTTCTTAAAAATAAAAATGCAAGTTTTAAATTTTGGAGGTCGGACAAACATGGTTTAATCAGCCAAAATTCCGGCAGCTGTGATGACTTTTTCTTGTACGTACAATTCACTTTCTTTCTTGGTTATACTTATTTTCCTTTAGGTTAAATCCAACTACAATAAAACTTTAGGTTAAATCCAACTATAATAAAAAGTCTTCCGTCAACGTAACTAAATCATCCAATTAAAAAAAACTATAATCTGTAATGGGTCATTTGGTATATGTGGTAATGATGGTACGTTGGGGATAAAATATAAGATTAACTTTATTTTATATTTGATTTGAGGTATTAACTAATTTCGAAATTATTTTATTCCACCATTTATACTAAATTACTATTTCATATTTTAAAAAAAAACATAATCTCACGAAATATATTATTTATAAAATATTTTTATTTATCTTATCCCGCATATCAAACCACGTGAGGATTTACCATTTCATTTTCTTTTGACCAAACCAAAATTCATGATCACAAATTTGGCACTTAAGCAATTGTTCCCAAAACCATTGATGATAATGGTGGGGTGGAATTATAGGATCCTCCATCTTTAACCATTTTTTTTAGTTTGACATTGAGAATCACAAAAATCATAGTAATAGGGAAAACTTTTTATTTAATGAGCCTTATATTAGCTTTGTCCACTTTTAATTATCATGTTGCGTTTTTCGAAAGTCAATTTGACTAATTTTCAAAGTTAAATTAGATTACATTAATTTAATATGTTAAACAAAAAAAATAGATATTCAAAAATTATACGAAAAGAACTATAAATTGTAATTTTTTTGCATATCAATATGATGAAAAAATATATCGTAACATGTTGGTCAAAATTCTTATCGTTTGACTCTAAAAAGGAAAACTATATTATTTATAAAATATTTTTATTTATCTTATCCCGCATATCAAACGACGTCAGGATTTACTATTTCATTTTCTTTTGACCAAACCAAAATTCATGATCACAAATTTGGTCACTTAAGTCAATTGTTCCCAAAACCATTGATGATAATGTGGGGGTGGAATTATAGGATCCTCCATCTTTAACCATTTTTTTTTAGTTTGACCTTGAGAATCATAAAAATCACAGTAATAGCCTAATAGGGAAAACTTTTTATTTAATGAGCCTTATACTACCTTTGTCCATTTTTAATTATCATGTTGTGTTTTTCGAAAGTTAATTTGACTAATTTTCAAAGTTAAATTAAATTACATTAATTTGATATGTTAAACAAAAAAAAATAGATATTCAAAAATTATACGAAAAGTACTATAAATTGTACTTTTTTTGCATATCAATATGATGAAAAAATATATCGTAATATATTGATTAAAATTCTTATCGTATGACTCTAAAAAGGAAAACTATGACAATTAAAAATGGATGGAGGGAGTATAAGTTATTGCCTTATTGGAGTGACTAGTTTCATTGGATGTTAAAATATTTTGAATATACTCTCTCCATTCATGTTTAATTTGATATATTTCTTAAAAATAATAAATAATATAATAATTTTATTATATGACCACTAATTATCAAGTTATCTAAATATTGGAAAATGAATAGTAATTGATTATAAGAATAAAATAGATATGAAATGATAAATAATCTCTTAATTTTTAAAAAATCAAACAAGTAAAACTGAACATCTATTTTCAATATAATGAACAATCAAAAATAGACCGAGAAAGCATACTTAATACTTCAATTAGACCATAAAAAAATCCTCAATTTAATACTTCCTCCATTTCAAATTATGTTATTTTAGCTTGAATGCGTCACTTAAGAAAATTACTCTTTCTCAGAAAGATAAACTTTTACCAACTTACCCTTAATAAATTTTTTTAAAAGACATAGTTATTTAGTAGTCTTTTTTTATTATGTAAAATTTTATTCATTTAAAAAAGGATTAGATTGTAAGAATATCATTAACGTTTGTATGATTATGTGAAATATTATTTATTTTGAAGTAAAATTAAAAGTATCATTATTTTAAAACAAAGGGAGTATTTTTTTGTCCCCTTATTTGTGGGGCAGTCCTTTGTATCTCTTTACCGAGAAATATAAATAGCTGAAACCAAATATACCTAACTTCTGCCCAAATTATTTAAAGCAAAACAGATCTTGCATTAAAAGTCATATCAAATATCTAAGATTTTTTTAAAGGGAAGTTTTTGGGGATGCAGCTTTTAAAATGCAAATACGTATAGTATATTTTATAATAATATTAACTTTTAGGTTCTGTTAAAATACTTTTTAACATGATATAAAATATAGTCTTTAATGACGAATGATATTTGTTCTACTGTAAAATACATATAACTTTAAAGATAATAGGCTGATTAAATTAAATAGTTAGTGAGAATGTAAGTTTGATGGTAATAATAATTTTTTAGTGACAAAAACTTACTATCAACTATAAAAAAAAAAAAAACATTTTTATGATAAACAAGTTCGTCAGAATTATTATGCATAGTCAAATTTTTGTGACGAATTGTAATTTATAACTGACAAAATTATTTATCATCAATAATCAAATTTGTTGTGGGTAAATTTGAAAGAAATAATCAATATGTTCATGATTATGTGAAATATTATTTATTTTAAAAAGATAAAAACACCACTAATTAACTGGATGTAGTAATTAACTTTAATCAGAAGAGAAGTACTCCCATGGGTGAAAATTGAGCATCTTAAGTCAAAGGGGGGGAAGTTGGTAAACCAAGGATTATTTAACTTAATTTGCATGGAATGCGCCAACAAACATGCTTCACATAATTTTAAAAAATCATGAGATATTTAAAGCTCAAATTCTCGAAATACCAAATATATTTCAATTTTTTAAGAGCTTAAAAAAATCGGTGATTATCATCATACTTTAAAGGGAAAAGAGTAAAAAATGCCCTCCTTTTATAGTTTGGCTAAAAAATGTTTTTACCGTCAATGCTTTGGTTCAAAATGCCCTTAAACTATGTGAAATGAACAAAAATGTCATCCGTTTGTGGTATGGCCCAAAAATGTTCTTGCCGTCAATACTTTGATCGAAAAATGCCCTTATTGTTATTTAAAGGGTCAAAATTCCTCATTTTTCAATAAATATATTATTTATTTTCTTTTTTACATATTCTTTTTCTAATAATGTTTTTTTTTTTTTAAATTAGCAAATGTTTATCTTACTTCAATTCAGAAGAAAATAAAAATGAAAATATTTCTTATTTTATCATCATTATTTTTTATCGTTATATAATTTAAATTAATGATGGATATACTATGATCTAATATATATGGCATATATTATCCGTCAAAAGGTTACATAAAGTTATTCTATTTTAATTGATAAAATGGATTAAGAAGAAGAAAAAACATTTCCTACATTTTTATTTGTTAAAGTGATTTTAGAAGAAAGAAAACAAGAATAATGTACTTAAATAATATTTTAATTAGGAAGAAGATGTGTTTAAAAAGAAATAAATAATACTCCATATTTATTTTTAAAAGGACATTTTTTTACTCATTTTATAACTATAGGGGCATTTCTGGATCAAAATATTGACTGTAAAGACATTTTAAAACCAAAGTTTTGATGATAAAGACATTTTTGAGCCAAACTATAAACGAAGGACATTTTTGTTCCTTTCACATAGTTAAGAAACATTTTTGACCATTTTCCTACTTTAAATAAAGAAGGAAAAACTAATTAATTAATTGATGCATACTCGTGATTACAACAAAAGTGTGATGTTCAACTAATTGTATTGTTTATTATTCGTGGTGATTTTACCTAATTAAGTTAGTGATATACAAATGTTATTTCATATTTTATTCTACATAAATCATTTTGCATAATTAGAGAGTATATATATATTAGCAGTTCGGCATATAATATGAACCAGATGTTGCATAAGCTATGTGTGAAACTATTTTTTCTTATATATGCAACCAGAGACGAATTTATAGCCTAGAAATAGAGCAAAATAGGGCAAATGAATTCGTTTTCGTAAAATTAGATAGTTTATGTACATATTTTCTAAAAATTGATATAATATTATTTGTTGGCATCCATCTTACAAAAAGGCTAAATGGTGCACTTGATTGAATGTTAAGTTATTAATCTAAAGGACTAGGGATCATTTCCCACATATTACATTATTATTTTATTAGTGGTACACCATATTCTAGAAACTCTCTAAATATGCCTATGCAATGCACCCGCCAATCTTACATTATATTACGTTGGATTTAATTTTGAGATTATCTTTGTTGTTTTTCAAAAGCTTTAATTTGCTCCAAATATTTTAATAAATAACCTCTAGGCTATATATAAAGGGTACTTAATATTTTTATTTTTTCCTTTTATGAGAAAAAAAAGAGAACACAAAAAGGGAAAAAAATTCGAACTTTGCACAACAAAATAGAGACAACTAAATCAAAACAATGGCCTAAAAATAGGGAAAATTGTGTAAAATGTAAATCAACCCATTTTTTATTTATTTATATATATTTATCGAAGACGTTTTTTTTTTTTTTTGATTTCCCACCTGGTGTCCGGTACCCACATTGGAGCTTGACTAACTCCGGATGCGTGCCGAAAAATTCCACATTGGGGATAAAACGCTCCCTAACAAAAGTGAATCCGTACCAAAGAAACTCGAACCCAAAACCTCTTAATTAAGGATGGAGGAGTACTTACCACCAAGTATATATGAAAGTTGTTGTCACGTTTAATTTGTACATAGTCGTAACAACAATAACAATAATAAAATACAATGGTACTATATTCAAGATAGCCACATATTTAAATCACGAGATCCATGCTGCAATAAACCGAGGTGCTAGACTATTAGCCTGCCTTTCGGACGGAATCAATAATTTTTATTTAGATCATATATTTATATTAAATTTTTTACTAGATATATATAAATAATTAGTTCTGAATTCAATAATCAAGATGAGTCATGAGAATTTATAAACTTAAATTTTGGCTTTGTGTAGATAGATTGCTCTGTCACGTATCGAAATGAAGAATAAAGGATATATTTTAGGGTCCTTTACACTTGTTTTTATTTTAAGTTGGTTTTTTAATTTTTGCTTCAGAAGATAATTAAGCATAAATTTATATTTTCATATAGTAATATTTTACCAGTTATATTTTGTGCCTTTGAAGAACTTATGCTCTATAAGAATGTCTTTTGCATTTTTTGACAATTCTTTAAATTCAATCTTTCCAAGGTAATATGTTTAAGATAAAAAAATTATAGACATTTATGTAGCATCTACATATTTTTAGTTTAAGATTGTAAGATTCATAAAAAAGTTTTTACTTAATAAAATTTTGTGTCAAATTAAAAATAAATTAATAAACGAATAAACTAAAATGGAGAGAGTAGTATGTATTGTGACAACTAGAACCATTGAATATTTTGTTGGGAGAATCACCCCTAAATTCTGCCGTGCGTAATTTAAGTTTAATTGGAACTTTAATGCGAGTTTCTAATACCGGGCGGAGAAAAAAACACTACAACCATTGAACATGAATGCGTTAAACGTGTGGCCCTGAGCTCTTTGTCTTTGTTACAAAAAATGAGAGATTTCCAAAAAATAATTTTATGAATTTGTCTAGTGGGCCTTTTTTTTGTTTTTGTTTTATTTCTCAACTTTAATTTACAATCCAACAAAAATTTCTTTAGTTTCAGTCTGATTCATCACCATGTAAGCCTCAACGTACCATCGAGAATTTACACTTTATTATTTATCACAAAAATCATCTTAATTATTTTTTGCTTTTTTTGGTTCTTAATAATTAAAGACAACGACAATGTAAAAAAAATTATAAATCAAGTTTATTTCTTCCTTTTCCAAAAATTGGTCCCCAACTCCGCCCCTACTAATAGCAACAAAACTATACGAGTATAAAAACAAGGGACGATTACGTGGCATAGTGGATTAAATGGCATTGTCCATAAATATTAATAGATGTGAACAATAAAATAAATTTTAAAATTTTAAACCCACGAATAAACAAAATAAATAAATTCATTTTATATTAATAAGAAGATCATTCGATAATTATATTAAGTCAAGGGATAAGCTAATAAAAATTAATATTAACAATTTAACTAATTTTAAATAGTGAACAATATAGTAAAGAAAAATACGAGACAAAAAATTATTTGATAATCACATGATTCATTGTCTCTATTCATATGAAATTGGTTACGGGAGCGGGATGGGGGTGGAGGAGTAAATTTCATCAAGGAACAATACGATAGTTGGACTTTTGTGAAGTCATATGATTTAACAATCTCAAACAAAATATTACAATTTAAAATAATTACAAAATAATATTTTAAAATTATCCATGCATGGCGCGTGTACATATATTAATTATCCTTTATAGTAGTTTTATAGGAGATATTTGTGGATATATTATTTATCATATATGCAAGTATAATTAAGTAGAGATATTATATACCTATGGATATAGCGTATTGTTATGTGCACTATACTATGTATTCCTCTATAGAAAAAGTACTTATAACGCACACAAATGCATTATAACTTACTGTTCTTATGCAAGTGGATATAATGTATTTCACTATGTTTTGAAATCAAAATGTTACTACGTTTCGTAATTATGCATATCTTGCTATTATGAACTTTTTTCCTAATAATAATAAAGAATGGGCTTTGGCCCAAATGCGCAGAGTGAAAGACGATCTATTACTTGGGTCCTTTGTTAGTCTCAGGCTTTTCCAGTGATGTGGGCTTCAACAGTGTTTGTCTTTAACAATTTTCTTGAATATAGTATGAGAAATTTTTCTAGTTTTATTGTCTAGATTGAGGTACATAGAAATTCAGTATTTGATGTTTATGAATTCTATTAGCATTTCACATTAATATACAATTATATTCGAGTTCACAATCATTTCTATTATATAATAAATAACTATTGGGTTCCTCCTTTGAATTAATATACATGCACTCTACATTTGTTACTATCGAGAAAGAAGATGACAAAATGATGAATAAGATTGAAATAGTAAGTAAAGACCCAAGTAACTGCTATCATAAAAGAGTTTTTATTTATTATTGCTAATACATGATAGAATTTGAACCCGTCGCTTCAAACTTGAAAATTACGGATCTCTAAATGAGCTAGTCCTCTATCTCAAATATACTTGGTTCAAAAGCTTATTTAACCTCTTTCTTTCTATTTAAAGGGCATTAATATTTAATTTCCAAATGAATTGTATAAAAACTCTACCATGACAATCCAACTTAGGATAAGAAGTTTCACATAGACAAAACACAGAAAAAATGTTGGATATATAAGTGAGTATGCCTTACACGCTAGTGACACGCTTTAAACCTGTTCGCGCCTAGATTCAAAGTGGACAATATAACTAGCGGACTGAACCGTTACACGTGATATTAGAGTTACTCATGTGTCAAGCTCGAGAGAGCCATTCCAGTGTCAACCCTGAGATTAAAAAATCAAATTTTCGAAACCTAGGGGGCTCTTTTGTATTTTGAAGAAACTAATGGTGGCACCACATAAATTTTCACATTTATATAGAAAATGGCGCGATATTCCTCTTTGAGCTCCAAACTGTATTCGCCGGCGATGGACTTCAAATGCTCCGATTCGGAACAGTGGAAGGAGGCCCTATCTTCTTACGGAGCCAGTATCGAGTCGCTTAACAAGCCTAACCTTGTCTCTCTCGATGATTTCTACCGGAATGAGCTTCCCGGCGTTCTCCGGCAACGAAACCCTAGTTACATCACAACTCCCGAACTCTCCAAGCTCATGCAATGGAAGCTTACAAGAGGCAAATGGAGGTTTCTACTTCTCTCTTCATCTAGTATTTGCCAAAATATATGTATTTACTTTTGTTAATTGCTATGGTATATTGATTGAATTATTAGTAATATTATTATGCGTAAGTATTCTGGTTTGTGCAACTTTTTTTGTAGTTAATTTTCTGTATTTTGAAGAATTACCTACATAATATGTTACTCCTTTCAATTTGTTTGTCTGGTTTTCAAGGTATACTTTTGAATCTTGTGGTCTTAGACTTAAGATACGTTAAATGTACCAAAATGACTTATAATTCCATGGTCTTAAACATGTCATGTAGAAAGTTAGAATTAAAGAGTTTTAAAAAAGGAAAAAGACATTCTTTTTGAAACGGACTAAAAAGAAAAGTAAGACAAGCAAATTGAAATGGAGTGAGTATATTAAGATGTGGTACTTAAGGCTATGAGAAAATTCCAAGTAACATATGATAATTGTCATTCAGGCCTAGGTTGTTGGATTTTGTATCATCTCTGGACGATGCTGTTGTGAGATCTGCTTCGGAGAAGGCATTTCAGTCTCTACCTGATATCTCAAAAGCTATTTCGGCACTCACTGTCTTGAAAGGCGTTGGTCCAGCTACTGCCTCTGCTGTTCTGGCTGCTTATGCACCGGATATTGCACCTTTTATGTCGGATGAAGTAAATTTGTCATGGCCTTATTGCTATAGAAAACTCTATTTGATTCTCTGTAATATTTTGTTAATTGAAGTGTACTAAAATGTTTGATTTATGTGAAAATGCTGTTTTGATAGGCAATGGTTGCTGCAATTGGTAACTCAAAAGACTATACTTTGAAACAGTATCTAGTTTTAGTGGACAAATTGCAGGCAAAATCCAAGGTTAGCTAGACTTTTTCTCTATGTTTTAGGTATAATGATGCTTTCAACTGGGTGTTGCTTGCCTATTTTTTGAGAATGAGATCATCAAATTGCTCTAACTGGAACTACTTTCATTTGATTCATTTGGAATACGTGACAGAGGGACTAAATTTCAGTGTAATGTAGAACATAGATTACGGCTGGTTCCTCCATTACAAATATGCACATCTCTTTTTGTCATCTAAATGCCTGCCTGATTGTGAACCACACAATATTCCTCTAATTTCTCTATTATAAAGCCGGAAACTTTTTTGTAATCTTTCTGATTCTAGCTTCCATCTGAAAGTTTGGTTGAACAAAGATGCTTTTTCTTCCTAGTTTCAGAAGTTCACTTGATTAGCTATGACAGTAATGCTTATGCATGGATATCAGCCCATCGTTGTCCCGTTTCCTTAGTTGTACGTCGTTTAGTATGTGGTTTTCTGCTTTCACAATGCACGTGTATCTCATCATTTAGTTTGTGATTTATCCCTTAAATTCCACTCAAGACCACCTCTTTTTTGGTCTTCACTCAAGACCAAATCCCCAGAGGATAGAAATTAATAATCTGCTGTGTAGACTTTGTTTACATGCATGCCATGTGCAGATGAAGCCGCTTGTTCCTCTGCTGTTCATTCACCAGGATATCAAAGAATGCTAAACCCCCCTCCCCTCTCCTATGTTTCATGGCTCATGGTCATGCCTCAGACATCCTTCCCTTTGGATGAAGAAAACCATTTTTAAAAGAGAAGCTCTGTCTATGCTGGTGGGGGGGAAGCGGTCATTATGAATTTGTGATCATAGGTTTGGCCTCAATAGAGATGAAAAAAAAGATTCTTTGGCAAGTTGCCAGGTAAGATTTGCGTCGGACTTGATGAGATGGTGAAGAATGAAGAGGCAATATTTATGTGATGACCTGAAGTAATTTTATGGTGTTCTGGAGTTGAACTGATTTTCGTATGCTGATTGATTCCACAAGTTTGGATATCAATAATATTGTGAAGTAAAAATATGTATAACTAAGACCTGACTACCTAAGCCATTAATTTTAGGAAAGATTTAGAGTTTGTATATTTTGAGAGGAAATGTCTCAAGATTAAACACGGGCTCTTTTACACAATGCTAAGTAGCTTTTCCGTGAACCAAATCAAAAGCTTTTTAGTGTTTGTAAGTCGTTTGAACTTTTATGCTGAACCCATGGTACATTGTTTATTATTGCCTCTGAAGTGGAGGACTATCTCATTTCATGTTCCTTTGGCAATTGCTTAATAGGAGTTATCAGCAAAAGGAGACGCTTTTACTCCATCAGATGTTGAACGGGCACTGTGGAGTTCTGTTGTGGGTGCCAAATCAGGTGGGTTGTCAGAAGAGCCTAAGGATGTCAACTCAAAGCGGAAGTCCAAGAGGAAGCGCGCATAGTGACTTTGATGATGCTGGTTGAGTTGACGAGTTCAATAGGTGTTGATCAATCAGTAAGTTCAAATCTGTTTTTGTTTTTAGGGATTTTAAACTGCTTGTATATATTGCTAATGTAAACCCTTAAAGGAAGTACTTGTTAGTTGTGTTTCATGTGTTTTAGGCATACAATCAATGTCTATAGCACTGCTATGAACTATCTATCCTATCAACTGATTATAACTGTTGAAATTGAAAATCAAATAACTTGGACAACTGATAACTTTGTGTAATCTATAAGCTACTAGTGTAGAAACATTCTACACTAGTGGTGTGATTTTATTGAATATAAGTAGTGCAGTGTCAGGATTCGAATTCTGTCGAGAAAGTGATTACAATTAGGATTTGTGTGAATTGGAAAGTAGATATGCAACGTCTTTATTGATTTGGTTTAGCTGGCATACTTGAAAAAGGTAAAGGGTAAGTGAATTACAGATAGAGTTTCATGTGATAAGCATGGAGGACTCATGTCTTCCTAAAGCATATCTTCCTACTCTTTTTTTTTTTTTGGTTTTCCCACACGGTGTCCGTAGCCCACATTGGAGCTCCGACTAAATCTGGATCGCGCTCTGTTCTATAGGCTCGTACCACTGTATCCTTGATTTCTATCTTCTTATTCAATGAAGGAAGGAAAATAGTTTCCATTTGTTTTAGTTTGGACTCATTCTCTCATTGTTTACATTCCCATTCAACAACAAGAAACCGTTGAATGAGGACAAATGGGCCAAGTTTAGTTGTCGCCGCCTTACTACATCCTGACTCAGCAACACCTTCTTCATTACTTTAAACAATTTTAATATTAATAATAGTATATACTTATATAATTCTGAGAGAAAATGATCAAAATGGTCCTTGATGTATTGGTGTTGCTTTATTTTGGTGCTCAATATATTTTAGGTGATTGAAATAGTCCTTCATGTATGACAAAATGTGTTCAATTTAGTCTTTTACCCTAAACTTAACATTTTACCCCCAAAATTGTTAAATATAACAGTGGGGCCCACAGTTATATTTAACAATTTTTGGGATAAAATGTTAAGTTTAGGGTAAAAGACTAAATTGAACACATTTTGTCATACATGAAGGACTATTTTAATCACCTAGAATATATTGAGGACCAAATAAAGCAACCCCAATACATCAAGGACCATTTTGATCATTTTCTCATAATTCTGATTTCAACATTTTAATAAGATGGTCTTGAAGTAATTATGAAGTTATGATTAATATATTGTTTTGAAGTAATGATAAAGTTGTGATTATTGTGACTGATAGATCATGAATATGAATAGTCAAATCAAGTGCACATATGAAACATTCATACAAAAAATACATATAAATATTACTTTTTCGTTTCATTTTATTCGGCACGAAGTTTAAGAAAGCAAAAAAGACTTTTAAAATTTGTGATCCAAAATGAATGATAGAAATTTGTGTGGCTGCAAATCATTTCATCAAGGATAAAATATATATTTTATAGTCAAATTGTTACTTAATATAGAAATGTGTCATTCTTTTTAGAACTGATTAAAAAGGAAAGTAAATCACATAAATTGGGACAAAGGAAGTAATTAATTGACATCATAGTTGCTAAGATGAGATTTTTCTTCATCTGAAAAGCAAAAAGTATAAATAGCATGAAATATGGAGACTTTAATTTCAAAACAATTAAATGAACGTACTCTATCATAACGTTCAATGTTTCCAATTCATCTAGTACCCACGAAAAGTCCAAGTTCATCAAAGAGGAAACATTCTAAATTCGTAGAAATTACAGAGTTAAAGAATTATTGCTTTATTCAATATATATAAAATTTAGATAATCTGTTTTTCAACTCAACTTCGATTAGACCATAAATTTTGGAGTTGAAATTTAAAGTTATGCTTGAACATGCATTTTGTTTGATTTTTTTTCTTCTTTGAAATTTATGAGTGAAAATCCTAAAAATTCTTTTGAAATATTTGAAGATCAAATTTTTAAATTTATGATCATACACTTGCTAATTATAATTCAACAACACATTTTTAATTTGAATTTATCACTTATAATTTGATTTTGAACACTGTACTTGAAATACAATTCTTTCTCGAATTCTTACATAATTGCAGAATACTTTATTCATCGATCTGACTTTATTTAATTTCGAAACTTTCAAGAAATTCTTATTAATACCGAGCTGGTACCAAGAAGGCGAACAAGACGAGGCCCACGAAATTGTCCAAGGGCCCTCTAGATTACGTGGCGGTGTCTCATTGGTTTAATCCATAAATAAAAGCGCTGTCCCGCGTAAATTTCAAGTAACCCCCTGCATTTTCCTCAAATTTACCAGAATGACTTACTCCGACCGGAAACACCGTCGGAACCATAAAACCGCCCCTCTTCTGCCTCAAAAGGATGCCGCTTTCAGTCACTCCGAGGCCGGATTTGATGGAGCTTCCTTTTCCGGCGCCGTCTTCAACCTCTCAACTACAATTGTCGGTGCCGGAATCATGGCACTTCCGGCTACACTCAAGCAACTTGGTGCAATTCCAGGTCTTATTGTTATCATCCTTGCTGCTATACTGACGGAGAAGTCGATTGAGATGTTACTGAGGTTCACCAGAGCTTCCAAGTCTGCCTCCTACTCTGGCCTCGCCGGCGATGCGTTCGGTGGCTTTGGTCGTACATTGTTGCAAGCTTGTATCGTGATCAACAATCTCGGCACCCTTGTTGTCTACATGATCATAATTGGTACTCTCTCCGGTTTCTTTTTGTTTGTTATTACTTTTTAATGTGTTTAAAAAAAATACATTTTTATCTTTTAGTCCACTTTTTAATCTCTCCAATTTCAACTTTGCACGTGGCATGTTTAAGATCACGAGATTAAATGACATTTTGGTACCTGCAGTGTTATCTCCATTTTGTTACTAGTTGCTAAATCTAGTAGCTCTGGAGTTATCTGTGTAGGCTAATGAAAGTGGTCTGTTTGATTGCAGGAGATGTTTTGTCTGGGACTTCGTCAGATGGGGTGCATTATTCGGGTGTGACGGAAGAATGGTTTGGCCAACATTGGTGGAATTCGCGCTCCAACTTACTGCTTCTTACTACACTCCTTGTTTTTGCTCCTCTAATTTCATTCAAACGCGTTGGTGAGCATTCATCATGTTATTCTTGTTTTACATCCTTACTATGAATTGTGACATGGATACTTGAAAAAAAGAGAAAAGTAGGTTGATGTAGTGAACTTGCAAAAATGGAAGTGATCTGTATTTTGTAGTCACAAATATGGAAAATTTCTCAAATGCATTTGATGATTGTCATCTTCGAAATGTTATGTTTTATAGCTCAAACCAAGTTAAACTGTCATCCTTGGAATTTCTGAAGTTACCTAAAATACTGATATAACATAGCTAATCCCACTGTGAATCAATGTGACACTATAAATTTACTCTTCATGCTAGTATTCTCCCCATTCCTCCCCACTTTCTTTCCCAAACAATCTTGCTCTGCATCCCAAAGTTTCCTGTTTACATTCCAGTTATACATTTGTCGAGTAAAACTGAATTTGTGTATTTGGATTGGTATATTAGGTATTGCTTGTAATGGTGCTTCCTCTTGAAAATATTTATAGCACACGCTTGATACTGAATATCAATGAAACACCTTTAGCAATCAAAATGAAATTGGTATATAGAGTATCAGGTGTTATTTTATGTGTGTCCGACACATTTTAATGATACCACACCCTCCATCCAAAAGTTGTTTGTCCATCTACAATTTGACTGGATTATAAAATCATTAAAATGAAACATTTGCTTAGCATTTGTTGGGTCATTGTATTTCTTTTGAATGGTTAGAGAGTAGAAAAGGATGAATTTGTGAAGCGTAAAATTGAGGCTCTTAAAACTTTCATGGTATTTAACAAATTTACAAATGCCTTTGGCTTAAGGTTAGTTAACAACAATTAGAAACAACCCTTATCTTACCTTATCAAAAAGAATAAGAAAAAAGAAATCACCCAAAATGTAAAAACAGGACAAGCATTTCAAGACAAAGGGAGTTTTGCATAGGTTTTAATAATCATATTACATAAGTGAGTTTATCCTTACTGTATAAGAACTTGAACTGAGATAATTGCTTCTTTTCATTAGCTGCTCTCCATGAGTCTATGACTGACTTTTCATTTAGATCCAAATTTTGTTCGTAAATTTTGACAAATAGAGGAGTGTTATTTTCTCCTGACAGAATTACGGTCACAAGTTAACAAAAAGTAGTGGGTCACATGGAATGGAAGTAGGGAGTAAGTTTCTATATCATGAATTTTGACAAATTAATGACAAACAGGTTCTTTTCCTTTTTGATAAAGGCATTTCTCCTCTTTTTACATTCATAGGGAAAAGGTGTGTTAACAGATTAACTCTAACATGAGTTGAAGGATTTACTTCCAATCTGTGAGTGTATTGGTTGTGAAACTCATCTTTAAGTTGATATTGGATGTGTCTTATTAGCTACATGTGACTTCATAAGTATCAACAAGTATGTTGTGGTAAATATGATTAAGGGATCATTTACCAAATTATGAAAATATGAAGTAGAAGGGCATCTGGTGTTTGGTTACACTTTACCCAAGTTATAAGTTATAACCGCTTAAAGTACAATAATTTCGTGAAATTTTCAATGTACAACCTCTTCCACTATGTCCAGGTTCATAAGGTTATTAACTTATTATTGCATAATCATGCAGTCTAAGTTCTTATGATGTAACATCGCCTTTACTGAAGGGGGTGTTTCTCCTTGTCTATGGGATAAAATTTGGTATATTGCATGTTGTCCAGTTACTTTTGGGAAGTGTATCTGAATCAGCCAGCAATATGATATTACACCATCATTATACTTGTTTCTCTACTTTTTAGATGGTATACTTGCGTTGCCTGTGAATGCACTATCTGCACTCAGCCACTAATATGCATTACTTCTTTTATTGTATTGGGCAGATTCATTGAGATACACATCAGCTTTGTCAGTCGCTTTGGCTGTTGTATTTGTGGTGATCACTGCTGGAATAGTCATTGTTAAGTTCATTAATGGAAGCATTGGGATGCCCCGCTTACTGCCTAAACTTATTGATCAGGCGTCTTTCTGGAAGCTTTTCACAACTGTTCCAGTACTTGTTACTGCCTATATTTGCCATCACAATAGTAAGTTCTAGCTGCGCTTCATCACTTACACTGTATTTTGTCAAAGAATATCGTTAGTAACAACCCCCTTGTTATCACTCCTTAGTTATCCAATAGTTACTGCAGTAATTTCTCTTTAGTAGCAGTTATTTTCCTGTAATAGTGCAGTTATTTTACAGTGCAGTTATTTTCATGTAATAGTGCAGTCTTTCATTCCAGTTAAGTTAGGAAGTCATGTCCTAGTTTCTAGGGGTAGTTATTTTATAAGTATTGTATTTAAACTATCTGGTGTCTGAGAAAATATAAGCAGAAAATTATTCAAGTCTTTGAGTACTTCAAACTCGAGATTGTAGGTTCTCTCTTAACGAACCAATACCATAGGTCGTACGAAGAAAACATTTGATTTCACACTACAACGCCCCATAACCAGATCCATATCAGGGGACCATAACACCCCTCTGTGATTAAGCAGATATATAATGCAATTTTCCTTTTTGATGTGATCTTAATACCCAAATCAAGCTGAGGACGTTTCCTCAAAAGCTTTTATATGACATGCTTTAGGCAACAAGTCTCCTTGTATCCAAGGGAAACCAAGATATCTGAGTAGTGTCTAGGTTTTCTTTGTCATACATTTTCCCCAAGTGTCTAATCTACATCTTAGTGAGCAGCTCTTTCAAGAGCTTCAAGTCATGCATGTCTATTCAGGTTCGTTGAGGACATGTAGGCATTCCTCTATGTGTTTCTCTTGTCGACAAAATTTTCTTGTTTAATTTTTTTGAAAGAGCTTTGTCCTGAAAGATCAAATCTTTACTCATGAACCTGGACATAGTGGAAGAGATTGCTCATTGAAAATTATTGTATTTTACGCAGTTATAAGTTGGGATGGAACATCAGATGTACTTATACTTCATATTGTTATAATTTGGTTTACCACCACATTACATCACTTGCCCTAAACCTCACCTCCTAGACATGGTTTTATCCTAATTGTCAGTCTTGATAAATGCTCAATGACTGGCCAGAAATTACTAGTAAAAAGTACAAAACTTTAATACTTGTTTGATGAATGTTGCAGTACATCCAATAGAGAATGAGCTAAGAGATGGCAGCCAGATGAAGTCAATAGTCCGTACTTCAATTGTGTTATGCTCAACTGTATACATAGCAACCAGCTTTTTCGGATTCCTTCTCTTTGGTGATCATACCTTGGATGATGTACTCGCCAACTTTGATGGTGAACTCGGAATTCCTTACGGCTCATTACTTAATGATGTGGTGCGAGTGAGCTATGTGATCCACTTGATGCTCGTTTTCCCAATTGTCTTCTTTTCCCTTCGCCTCAATATGGATGGCCTCTTTTTTCCCTATGCAATTCCTATTGCCTATGATAATCGCAGATTCTTTTCGGTCACAGCAGCTCTCATCTGTCTCATATTTTTGGGAGCAAATTGTGTACCTAGCATCTGGGATGCCTTCCAGTTTACTGGTGCCACTGCTACTGTCTCTGTTGGTTTCATTTTTCCAGCTGCTATTGTCCTTAGGTGAGTACCATCTTCCCTTTTCAACTACTTATCTGTAATCATCCTCACATACTCAAAGTTAATTCTCCATGTTTGCCATTGATCACAGGGATACACATGGAATTGCAACCAAGAGGGACAGGCTAGTGTCATCGGTCATGATATTGTTAGCTGTTTCCTCAAGTAGTGTGGCAATCTGCAGTGACATTTACAGTATTTTCAATATTGGAGTTGAAGCTTAGAAGAGCGCGATAAAGTTGGATTCTTTGGCTATTTAAGGTTCATTGTCAATTGTACTTTCGGGTAAGTTAACTGATTCTTTGGTTCCTGATTGATGATGCCAAGTTAATTCCAAGAGAATATGAATATCAACTGGAAGATACATGATGCAGGGATCGGTCTATGTTCTGTACAGCACAGAAAAATGGCTAACATAACGAAATTGAGAGCGTTTGTATCAGCAGGTTCTTGTCAACTTTTCTTGATACAACTTTCACATAGTTGTAACTTTACATTTAAAGATATGGAAGATCTCAGCAGCTAAAGTTGTTTGTTATACTTTAGTCTTATTTACATAGTTTACTTTAATCCTTTTGTGCTATAAAGTAAAAAAGATGTACTACGAAATGTTTGTGGAGATCAGCATAATGTATTAGCTAAAATCAAGATAAAAATATACCAAAAGGAGGTCATGTTCCATACATAACATGATATCATCTATCTTGGTTATAATTTTAAAACTGTAATCCTAAGATCACTTTGTTTTGAACTAAATGACCCTGAATATAGATTTTTACAACAACAAAAACAAAACTAGTACTTGTATAGGTCTAACAACCCATTCACAAAAGCTAATATAAATATACAATTTTGATTCTATGTTGGGATGTTCAATGATAAAAGTCATTCATCTTGTAAGAAGAGTGATAGAGTAGTATATGAAAGGAAAGGACACACATATGATATTCATCGATCTAAAGAAGACGTACATCAGCCTTAAAGCTCATTTTTATTTGTTTTAATGATGGATATATTAACGCGATAAATTCAAGATGAGATGCCATGATATATGTTATTTATAGATGATATTGTTCTAATAGATGAGATTTACAATGGAGTTAATGATAAGTTCAAGATTTAGAGATAAATTCTAAAGTTTAAAGAGTTCATGTTGAACAAGACGAAGAAAGAATATGAACTTAAACGAAATCCACGTGCTGCCCATCCCTTCCTGTTTAAAATTTGCCCCTCAAATTCAAACTCTCAGTGCCAGAAGTGTTGAGAGGCATGCAGATCTTGCTGGCATTATTATTAGCTATTTTGTCAGGCATTGTCCAACATTTTTGGTATTTTGTAATCTAAGACATGAAGTGTAAGAGAATTCCAAAAAGAACAGAGAACAAATTAAAGAAGAGAAAAACTAAGTGTTAAGAAGGCATTGACATGCGTGCCAAATGTTTGCATCAACATATATGAAATTATGAACATTCACAAATTTGTCACAAATGTGCCAAAATAATTTTCAACCGCTTTAAAAAGTGCTTTTAGACTTATTTTTTCTCCATTAGTTATCCAAATTCATCATTTGGAATTTACCCAAAACCTTATTATTACTTATTAACTTGTGACTCATGACATTATTCTACCATGTGTCTATTATTCTAGCTTCGTCATCTTATTCCAGCATGCCAGGAAAAGCATGTCACTTCCACTCATTAAGTTGTTGACGGATAAAAATTATGAGAGATCAGAATTCAAATTATAACCAAAAAAAAAAAAACGTAAATTTTGATAAGCAAAATTATTTAGTATCAATGTTGAAGAAGGTAACTGATGATGAAATATTTGAGATGCGTACAAATAAGTTCAAATACCATTCTCATCATGAAAAGAAAAGCATAGTGTTGCTATTATTTTATATTTACCTAGCTCCTTTTTTATTTCCACAATCATCTAAATAGAAAAAAAAAATCAAAGATGAAGCTTTTTCCACTTTTTAAGTTAAGAATCTATTAAAAATAATTAATATATCACACATAAGATAATATTGTGGAATTACATGAGATATATTTTTGTTACATCAATTTTTTTAGACAATTTCAAATTACTTTCTTTTAGCTAAGATCAGTGTTAAGTGCGTATATATATAATGAAGGTGACAAAAAATTATGAGAAATCAAAATTAAAATTAAAACCAAAAAAAAAAAAACGTAAATTTTGATAAGCAAAATTATTTAGTATCAATGTTGAAGAAGGTAACTGATGATGAAATATTTGAGATGCGTACAAATAAGTTCAAATACCATTCTCATCATGAAAAGAAAAGCATAGTGTTGCTATTATTTTATATTTACCTAGCTCCTTTTTTATTTCCACAATCATCTAAATAGAAAAAAAAAATCAAAGATGAAGCTTTTTCCACTTTTTAAGTTAAGAATCTATTAAAAATAATTAATATATCACACATAAGATAATATTGTGGAATTACATGAGATATATTTTTGTTACATCAATTTTTTTAGACAATTTCAAATTACTTTCTTTTAGCTAAGATCAGTGTTAAGTGCGTATATATATAATGAAGGTGACATCTCAACTATCTAATTTCTTCCGTTAACCTCAAATCAAAATAGATTTTCATATCCCACTGAATATAAATGTTGCTAAATTTAATCTCACGTGTCTTGTTTCATTATTACAATAATTTTCTTTTTCTTTTATGTCAAAGATCAGAAGCTACGTACAAATTTTTATTTTTGTCTCAATTATTTTTAATAGCAATGACTATGTATTTAATCAGCATCACTAGATTTTCTATGAAATAAAAATTCTTATATTCGGTATGTACATGTTCTAGGGCCTCAAATGAGTATTCTTCGCTAATAATTATCAAAGGGAACTTGGTAGAGAATAATTTATCATTTTCGAATTGATCGAGACAGTAAATTTTAGATACTCAATAAGTCTTAGTAGCATGATATGCTATACTACCTAGCTGTTAATTGTGATATAAAACTAAATTCGATGCACAAATATTTTTAATATTGTTTTTTGTTTCTATAACTATGAAGTATTTTGTGTTAATGCAGGAATTGTGTAATTTAAGTTGTTTATTCTAACGCTAAGTTTAATAGTGAGTATATAGCTTGTACTCGTAACCTACACATCACATAAAAATTAATTTTATCATTGCTCAAAATTGAACTCTCTTTACTAAAAATAAAGGTTTTTCTTATCGCGAATCAATTGAAAATTTGTGTACTTAAACATGATTTTCCCACGTATTTTCCATTGAATCAGCTCTACGAAAGAATAAATAGTGGGAAACAGACTGAAATATCGAGAATCTTCCTAATCTTTCTCACCAATTTAATCAAAATATCTGTAAAAATACACACAAACATATTTCAAATAAATACTAATTTTTATAGCGATGTCTATTTGTAGAAAACCCAGCTGTAGATGCCATAAACAAGAAGACATTAATAAGTTGTCCTTCAATTTATATTGAGATGTCTTTTCCCAACATCTCATGATGGTGATAACTTTAATTAGCTACTACTACTAGAGTAATTAGCTAGTAGATCTATAGCTTAATCATGTAATAATCCTCCAAAATTAGTACACCAAACTAACTAAATTTGCTTAACTGGAGATTTGAAGTGTGGGGAAAAAGATTTAAAAAAAGAAAATAAAAAGTGAACATTCATATCTCCAATGGACAACAACAACTATTTTGGCCTTCATTTCGATTTCTGGCCACGTGTTTAATTTTTATCGCATCATATTAGTTGTCAAAAATAAAATAAATCTATAGGAATATAGTGAATCTATTCGAATTATTTGAGTCTGTTAATTTTGAATACCGAATAATTAAGAAACTGACTAATATGACATAATTGGACAAAACATTTGTGATGTTCTTGAAAAGCTTTTTTCAGATTATTTTTGGTTTTGATTAGTAAGGTGGGATCACAGGATTTTTAAAATTAACTATGAAATTCGTTCTAATATATCGCTAATTGTCCATAGCTAATACAATTATTTTATAATCTATTATCAAATCGGATTAGTGATAGATTTTTATTTTATATCGACAAAAGTTGTCTTTGGCTAATTCATGTTATTTATAGTGTCATGGACGGGTGCTTTTATGTGCTAATTTTGATTATTAAAGTTAGTCAATAAGTAATATTTTAGTTAATGTTGATTGAAACAAACGACATGCTTCAAGTATTAAAATATTTGTTAAAATAAAATATAAAAAATTGACTTGCACCTACGAAAAATGTAAGACATTTTTAAAAAAACATTTCTTTTAAGAGATTACTTTTGAAATTCAACTTCTAGAAAATATTTTCATTAATTAAGAAAAAATATCACTCTCATTTCAAACACGTACTCAGCATTTGAAGAAGTTCATATTAATTGAGTTCACGATGATTGTACATTATTATTATTATTGCATTATTTTGCTAACGTGGCAACATTTGTATCGTCGATTTCAGTAAAGGTGGACTACATTTTTTGTTTAAATTAAATAAATGATATATTTAAATAAAATAACAAATTCATACTACTATTCTGTTTGTTGAAGTCAATCCATTGCATCTGATAATTAAATTTTAGTTGCAATATTCGAATAACAATAGTTTCTTACGTGATGTCCACTAATTTGGCATAAACCCTTTGAATATTACCCTAACACAAGTCAAAATAAAAATGTCCTCTCGTTTATTATTCCTTTTCAACCAATAGAAAAAAATAATTATGTTTGGATGGTTCAATAGGATCAAGAATTTTCAAGAATATTTGAAAAGAGGAAAGCGCAAGCGAATTTTCTTTTAGTTATTGTATTATGAATTTGATTTATTATAATCAGAACAATTATTTAGATTTTATGTCTCAATCTACTTTTCACTATAATAAAGAATAGTATCAAACTAGTGATTTGTTGTGGTAATATTTGCAAGGTATATGATACTGTACAAGTTGAATATAACGAGGTTGTCATCAAAATATTGAAAATTTGTTGACCATAATTCTTATATTATAAAAAAAATAAAGAAATTAAAAAGGGAAACAAAAGGAGTAGGCATGATTTAAATATGAGCAAAAAATAATAATACCAACCAACAACCCCAATAATAAAAAGAAAACCAACATAAATCATACAAACGTCAAGATATTGAATTTTTGCATATTAGTAACTCCTATTTAACATTAAATAATCAAAAAAAGTTGGTCACACCGACAAAGAAAATAAATATTAATCAAGCTCTATTATTTCCATTTCAATAGGTCGCAATCATCCCCACATTAAAATTAACTTACACGTTGTTGATTTTGACAATCATTGCAAATTTTATTTAAGGATTTCAAAATTGTGTTGTTTAAGACTCAATAATTTTTCATATGTGATGCATAAGTAGACATGATCACACACTAATTTTTTGCACCAATAAAATTTCCCACTCAATTTATAAATTATTATACTCCACTAATAAGGTCGTTGAAGGAAGCTTAAGAGCAACGATAAATTATCTTCGTGTCACTTTATAGGTCATGAGTTGAGTCGTGAAAATAGTTACTAATGCTTGAATTAGGTAAATTGTCTACGTCATACCTTTTAGATTCAGCCTTTCACCCGACTTTCAAACATAATGTTTTGTACACCAGAAATATTCTTAGTAAAGTCGTACTTAACACGATTTGTTTTATCTTTTGCTCATTATTTAAAAATTAATCAAAGGCATTAAAAGTGTGATGTGGTCATTGGCCGTGGAACCCAAACGGGCAAATTAGAAAAAGACAACTTTAGATGTCACTAATCATTGTTTAATTGGATAAGCAAGTAAAGTTATCTGTTGTTAATTTATTAAACAATAAATTAGGACCCCTAGATGTATAATTGAGGTATCCAGTTGTACAAAGCTAACAGTAATGATGAATATAATCTTGAGGATTAATATGTTGGATTAATTTAATACTCTATGGTTTTCAATCAATTAGTTGACCCTACACGCTTTGGATCCCCTAATGAAGCATTTCATATACTACTTTTGCTTTCACTTTTTCTTGTATAATCTTCTATACATTGCAACATTAAATTGGTTACATACTTATATACTCTCTCAATTCAATTTATATAGTGGAAGATTTTTGGCACAAACTTAATTAATTGCTTTTTTTACTAAAAAAAATTGTAATATTAAATCTATGATAAGAAAACATGAAGGTCAAAGATTAAGATAAAATGTTAGGTAATCAAATCTCTCTTCTCGGAGGAGAAAATGGTTCTAGCTTAGAATATTTTGTTAATTTTCTATCTTTTTTTTTTTTTTTTTTTTTTTTTTTCTTTTTTTTTT
>NW_006239155.1:620216-695024 GCF_000226075.1 Solanum tuberosum
TAAAAATTTTTTTTTTTTCTTTTTTTTTTTTTTTTTTTTTTTTTTTATCATCTTCTTTGTTCCTTTTTTTTATAATCGTCTAGATAAGTTTGTATGTACCTTTCTTAATTCTACAAAATACCTCACACCTTCCACCAACAATAGATCATATCTGGTAACTCTGTCCACCAAGGTTAGGACAAGTAAAAAGAATAAATCACTCAGTGTTTTTATCTCTACTAGGACTTGAACTTGAGAGTTGAGATCTCATAATTTTTTATTCATTTCATTGATCACTAGGTCACAACTTTAAAGACAAAAATAATGATACTGGCAAGACTCGAACTTGCAACAGTTGGATACACATGTTTATTACTACTATTTTTATTTATTTTGTGTTAGTTATCTTATTATTTTTGCTGAAATTTTTCTTTTCTTAGTATCTTCATAGGAATTTCTTTTACTCTCGTATTTTTCAAATCGCTGAATCCGAGGATCTATTTAAAACGATCTATCAACCTATAAGCATTAAAGTCAAAAGAAAAAAATATAAAAATAATATTTGAGTGTACTAGTTAAGAAATAATATCACATACTCATAAATAATATTAATAGTACTATTAGAAGTTAACAAACAACCGGTTTGACCGGCAGTTGTTGATGGCCGGCTTTGTCCGACCGGTTTTATATATTCAGTAGTCTCGCACGTGCATCAGCTGAGACATCACACGCGCCTCAGAAAATTCCATTTTAAGGAATTATCATGTGTAGATGGGAGACTTGACAAAAAATTTAAATTTTGAAAGTGTGCCATTTATGTAATGATTTATTTCGTTTGGAAAACAATTCCATTTGGCATTGTCCTCTGCAAAGTAATATAAAAAGAATTTTTTTTGTCTAAATAGAAGTTTTTTTCAGAAGATATTGCACTTATTTTTGTTTGAAATTGAAATATTATCGTAATACTCCTTGAATTATGGGATGGTGGTCCAAATGAGAAAATTCTTTGGAAGGTCTAATTTGACAACATTGACTAGAACAAGGTCCCAAAAAGTGAAATGACAAAATATTTTTTAGTGTTTTAGAAACTAACCTAGATATTAGATTTATATATAATTAGATAGTATTATGTAATTTGATATTTTTATATTAATTATATGGTCAATTTGAAATTGTGGAGGTACAAATATATTTTTGTAATTATAAAAGTGAAATATTTTTTCTATTTCTCTTTTCATTTTTTTCTATTATTCAATTTCCTTAGTTCAAATTATCGATCTTTGAGCCGGGCCATCTCACCCCAACATTATCATTCTTTCGATTTTTCATTATTTTTCCATAGTTGTTAAACAAAATTTGTTTTTTTCTAGCTTATTTTCTATCTACTTTATTACTATATTAATATTTTTCCTTTCTAAATTATTTTTCCTGTTTTTGTTAATCATAAATGTAATAAATAATATATAGAATGAATACTTGGAGCCAATCTGAGGATTTTGGTAGTAAAGTGACCTCTAAGAAAATAACAGGTAATTGACATTTGTGTACTTAGTCACGTGACCACTCAACCTTCGAAACTTTGAAAACGTTGTCTTAAAAATTAATTATATTTATATATTATTAGAATATTATATGAATAAATTATATTTTTTCTTTTTCTTAATTTATATAACTCACATTTTTAGTCATTTTTTAAAAAAGTGACACAATTTTCTTATATGACAAATGATTAATGTCAATATAGCATTTACCTACGTTGGATTCACTTTTAATGTTCCGCAATCTTTTCATATTTTTCAAAAATTTGTGTCAGTTAAACTATTCATGGTATTTAGTGCTTAATTAAATTCTATGAGTCCTCTTTTTACTCGATCAATAAATTTATCGCCCTGTTTTTTTTTAATCTTCTCAATATACTAGACATTTGTATTTGACCGCAAAGTGTCGGTGTTTGGTTGAGAGTTAATAAGTTTGTTAGATCTTCACTTTATAATTTAATCAAATTGATTTGTTTTTATGTGTCTTCTTTTTGTATATTTTTTGTTGCATGTTAATGTTCTTACATCATCAAACGCGTATTTCTCGCACAACATATTATTCGAGGGTGTAGTAAAATATACAACGTAATTTATTTCGCCAAGAGTTTGAAATGGATAGGTTGTGTTAAATTTGAGAAGATCAAAATAGATTGAATTAATAAATGGACAGGTCATTAACTCGTTCAAAGTTATTTGGGCTGAATTGAACAAAAACTCGAATCATAATCCAATCCGTCCAATTCTTACTAAGTTTTCAATTTAAAATTAATTTTTTTTAATAATTTGTTTGAGTACCTAATAAAACTTTATCCCTTATATTATGACTATAAAAAAATAGATAAAAAAAATCAATCAAAACTACGTATATATTAACTAAGTTTTAAATGAATTGGACTGAACGAGTCAAAATAAACTTATTACTAATAAATTAAGTAAATTATTAACCGTCCACGTATAAATAAATTAAATGAATTATAATTTTACGAGCTGATTTTCACATCCTTAACCCTAGAAGCTAGAGATTGATAAACTATTAAATCCATAGGTTATATTCTTTCATCACGGATAACCTTTTATAGGCTCAACTTTTCCACAGCAACATTTCTACCTTTTTTTTCATTAAATTTTTGGCTTTACATGTTACACTCTTAATAATTATCATGGGCTTTTACCTTCTTCTTTTTTTCTTATCCAACAATTATTGTGATTTTTTGTAGTTTCATTTAGGTTAAAAGAAGTGATCTCATATTACCATAATTAGTACTATAACTCTACGTAATTCACTTCATCATTTAATGAGTACCATACTTCTAAAAAGTAACAATATGTTACTCCATATTTTTGAATATTTTTACCTTTAGAAAAGGAAAGATTTTATGCAGCCTTTTTGTAGAGCTCCACTTGTTCAAGGCAACTTTCGTTATTTTCGGAATTATTGTAAAAAGACAATTTTATTTTATTTTTTATAAAAAAGAAAGAGGTCCACCACTTAATAATTTCTTTTATACGTACAATAATTCGTATAGTATTTTTGTCTTTTCAAATTTTTGTTTAGTTGAAGTGTCAAATTTTGGTTTGTGCATTTGTGTTTTTGGCGGAGCGTGAATGACGCTAATTATTTAGATAAGTATAATTATTACCACAAAGACAAAAACCGATTAAGACGAAAGGAAAAAGTTGACTAAATAAAGTGTAATTACTATCAAGTCCTCATGAAAAAATCTTTAGTTTGAAATTATATACACTGACAACATAGAGAATACATTATATTGAGTTTTAGTTTTTGAAGTTATTATATCAAGATTAATGTTGAGAGTTATTAATTGTTGTATGTCTACTTAAAATAGTTGTAATTCATTTTTCTCAAAATTATCAAGTCGTTTGGTACATTCGACAAATATAGATAATTTTGGTATTAAACATTTAGTAGTTTCCTCTTGTTTGGTTATTGATTCTAGATACGTTATAGTATGATTAGTAATTAGTTTTGAGATAAGTTTTTTCAAGAGTGAAATTGTTTAGTGCTAACTCTACTAACCACCTACTTATCTCATGATAAAATAATTAAAATGACAGAAACACCCTTAAACTTTCTCTATTTATTATTCATTACTCATTAAATAAGATGAATGATATTTTTATAAACAACAACTTCTTAAAAATTAAATAACATATGTTATTTTTAATAAAAACAATCGAACAAATAATAAGAAATAATATCAAAATAACCAGCCACATCATAATTAGTTACAACATACGTTATCTTTAATTCAAAGATCTCTTAGTGTATTATATATTTCGTGCACAATTTTTTTTAATCTAAGTGGGATTATATAATTCCATGCACTAAAAAGTCTGATCTAATGATCATAAAGCAACTCAATACCACACAAGTTAATCCGTACACTACGATTATTAAATTCTAAAAAACATATTTCATATATTATAGGAGAGTACCATTTCAAAGGGGGTGATTTGGACATTAATCCTTTGATGACGGCAATGACCCGCTGTTTTCTCGGTCAAGGAATTTCGAACATGACCAAAAACAGTACTAATTTTTCTTTTTTTTCTTCTTCTTTCCTTTTCTTTTATTCTTACAAAAAAATATATTAGGAATTTATTACAGCTAAAAACAAAAATTAAATGCTCATTATTTCCCAGATCTTATGATCTTAAGATTAGATGATTAGTTAAGCCCTTTCATCATATCCTCCTCCTATCCTATATTGTTCTCCTTGTGTATTCATTTCATATATATACAAAATTTATCATTTATATTATCAAAAGAAAAATCTTGAATCTTGATTTATTACCTCGTGGAATTCACACGGTAAAAAAATTCATGAGAGAAGGAGCCAAGATTTGAAGCTTCGTTAGATCTTTTATCATTTGAATCTCTATCTCTGTTTATCTACAACTATATACACGCATTATATTATTATTATTATTAATATTATTAATATGAATATAATATCTACTATTTCATTCTTCTTTCTTGATTTCATTATTATAAAACACCATTAAGGAGTATACAGTAGGTGAAAAATACAATAGTCCACAAAATTTCATGTCCTGTTTGATTTTTGGGTTTTTTTTTTTTTTTTTCTTGGTCATGTGAAAGGGTGAAAAAAAAGGAGCAATTAAACCACTCTGGTAATTTATTTATTTTTTATATATATAAAAAATAAATAAATTACCAGAGTGGTTTAATTGCTCCTTTTTTTTCACCCTTTCACATGACCAAGAAAAAAAAAAAAAAAAATTTCACAATTTTTGTTATGGTAACAGCGCAACACGTCTTTGATTTTTGTTAAAATCAAATATCTCAAAAGAAAATTTTGACAGCACGTTGTTCTTTTTTCTTTCAAATACCACCACTCTTTTTTTTATATATATAAAAAAAGAGTGGTGGTATTGAACGAAAAAAGAACAACGCGCTGTCAAAATTTTCTTTTGAGATCTTTGATTTTATAAAAATCAAAGACGTGTTGCGCTGTTACCATAACAAAAATTGTGAAATTTTTTTTTTTTTTTTTATGTTCTTGGTCATGTGAAAGGGTGAAAAAAAAGGAGCAATTAAACCACTCTGGTAATTTATTTATTTTTTATATATATAAAAAAAAGAGTGGTGGTATTGAAAGAAAAAAGAACAACGTGCTGTCAAAATTTTCTTTTGAGATCTTTGATTTTATAAAAATCAAAGACGTGTTGCGCTGTTACCATAACAAAAATTGTGAAATTTTTTTTTTTTTTTTTATGTTCTTGGTCATGTGAAAGGGTGAAAAAAAAGGAGCAATTAAACCACTCTGGTAATTTATTTATTTTTTATATATATAAAAAAAGAGTGGTGGTATTGAAAGAAAAAAGAACAACGTGCTGTCAAAATTTTCTTTTGAGATATTTGATTTTACAAAAATCAAAGACGTGTTGCGCTGTTACCATAACAAAAATTGTGAAAGTTTTTTTTTTTTTTTTTGCAAGCTGTAATCCAAGGGGCTCTGTTTGTACTGCTTTCTTTAACTAAATCATATCATTATATTGTAGCTCTTTTTTTCACTCTTATTATATGGTCCTCTCTCTCTCTCTCTACATTCAATATACTGTTTTGCAAATTTTCATATTCCCTTTATAAACCTCTGTGAGTGTGTGTATTTTTGTGTCTCTCTTCTTATCTCTTCTCTTTCTGGACTCTGAAATGAGTTCAAGAATTCAAAAATCCAACACCCTTTAGTTTTTTCCATCTGGGTTTACTAGCATTGTGTTGATTTGAGGTGAAAAACAGATAAAGATTCAATCTTTACAGTTTTTAAGTGATTTTCCCATCTGGGTCTGTTTCAAGAATCTCAACAATGGCACCTTCTTTTACCTGGTGGGGTAAAGAAACCCATAGGGGTACACCAGTAGTAGTAAAAATGGAGAATCCAAATAATTGGTCAATGGTTGAGCTTGAAGGACCATCAGAAGATGATTTCTTGTTACCAAACGATGATGTTTCTTCAATGTCTCCTTATAAACGTGAAAAAGTCAGAAACAAGAATGCTAAACAGCTTACATGGGTTCTTCTTCTTAAGGCTCATAAGGCTGCAGGTTGTTTAACTTCTATAGCATCAGCATTGTTCAGCTTAGCCTCCGTCGTACGCCGCCGTGTCGCTGCCGGTCGGACTGATTCTACCGACAACAGCTCCACTGAGAATCCGGCAGTCAAGAACCGGTTCTATACTTGCATAAAGATCTTTCTTTGGTTGTCGGTAATCTTGTTAGGGTTTGAAATAGCAGCTTATTTCAAAGGCTGGTACTTTAGTGCAACAGATCTTCAATTACAGTATTTGTACTCATTGGATTTTCATACATTTGCTAATCCATTAGCTGTGCAAAGTGTTTTTGATTGGTTTTACTCAAAATGGGTGTTGATTAGGGTGGAGTATCTTGCTCCTCCTCTTCAATTTTTAGCTAATGGTTGCATTGTCCTTTTTCTTATCCAAAGTGTGGATAGATTAGTACTATGTTTAGGGTGTTTATGGGTTAAAATGAAGAAGATTAAGCCAATAGCAAAAGAAGGTGCAATGGATCTGGAGTCTGGTGATGGTAGTGGTTATTACCCTATGGTACTAGTTCAGATCCCCATGTGTAATGAAAAAGAGGTAAACTTTAGTAAATTTTTTGTCTTTCCAAGATTTTGTGTTTAATTGTTTATCAACAACTCATTTTTATGTTGTCGGTGGGAATTGTTATTATTATTATTATCAGGTTTATCAGCAATCCATTGGTGCTGTGTGTTGTTTGGAGTGGCCTAAATCAAGATTGTTGATTCAAGTTCTTGATGATTCTGATGACCCAATTACTCAGACATTGATCAATGAAGAGGTTCGTAAGTGGCAGAAGGAAGGTGCTAATATCGTATACAGGCACAGAGTGAACAGAGAGGGTTATAAAGCTGGAAATCTTAAGTCAGCTATGAATTGTAGCTATGTCAAAGACTATGAATTTGTTACCATTTTCGATGCTGATTTCCAGCCTATGCCTGATTTTCTTAAAAGAACTGTCCCTTATTTCAAGGTATTGATTACCTTCATATGTGATAATTTCAAGTAATTGTGTATGGTTTGTGTTATATGCTATCACTTTAGAGTAGAATGTGCTAATGATGTGAGTGGTTTGTTTGTTTTGATATTGAATTGTAGGATAATGAGGACATAGGATTGGTTCAAGCAAGATGGTCTTTTGTGAACAAGGATGAAAATCTACTTACAAGATTGCAGCACGTTAATTTGGCTTTTCATTTTGAAGTGGAGCAGCAGGTGAATGGTATTTTTCTGAATTTCTTTGGCTTTAATGGGACTGCTGGAGTATGGAGGATTAAGGCATTAGAAGAATCTGGTGGTTGGTTGGAGCGGACGACCGTTGAAGATATGGACATTGCAGTCAGGGCTCATCTCCATGGGTGGAAATTTATATTTCTCAATGATGTAGAGGTAAATTCACTGCAAAAGCTTCGCTTTCGAGTATTGCTTTATTGGAAGTAGTTGCTTTGTTTTGAGCCTAAAGAAGAATTTGTTGATACTTCAGTGTCAGTGTGAGTTACCGGAATCATATGAAGCGTATAGGAAGCAACAACATAGATGGCATTCGGGGCCAATGCAGTTGTTTCGTGTCTGTTTACCTGCCATCATTAAATCGAAGGTATTGGAATGCTTCCATTTAAGTGATCTCCAGTTTAATTTGTTAAGTTTTAGCATATTTGGATGTTGTGCCTAGCAATAATGCTTGCAATTTGGTTGGATGCAGATAAGCATATGGAAGAAGGGCAATTTGATATTTCTTTTCTTCCTTTTGAGGAAATTGATATTGCCATTTTATTCATTCACTCTGTTTTGCATAATCCTCCCAATGACAATGTTCATTCCTGAGGCGACGCTCCCATCATGGGTTGTCTCTTACGTCCCTGCCACCATGTCATTTCTCAATATACTTCCGTCACCTAAATCTTTCCCATTCATCGTGCCATACCTTCTATTCGAGAACACCATGTCCGTTACCAAGTTTAATGCCATGGTCTCTGGCCTCTTCCAACTAGGAAGTGCATACGAATGGGTAGTCACCAAGAAATCAGGACGTTCCTCTGAGGGTGATCTTGCTTCGTTAGCTGAGGAAAAACCAAAACACCAGCGAGTTGCTTCGGAAGAATGGACAGCGACCAAGAAATCAGGACATTCCTCTGAGGGTGATCTTACTTTGTTGGTCGATGGGAAACCAAAACACCAACGAGGTGTTTCAGTGCCTGATTTGGAGGAACTAAGAGAGGAAATTAAAGAGAAGGAGAAGAAGGCGTCAAGGAAGAAGAAGCACAACAGAATATACACAAAAGAATTGGCTTTAGCTTTCTTGCTGTTGACAGCTTCACTAAGGAGCCTACTATCAGCTCAAGGAATCCACTTTTACTTCTTGCTGTTTCAAGGTATATCATTCCTGCTTGTTGGCCTAGACTTGATCGGTGAGCAGGTCGATTAAATCTTTCATAGCTTAGGGATAAATATTAGTTCAACTGAAAAAGTCAAGTTGGAAACTAGACGCTGAACCTGACCTTTGGTACATTCCTGTAAATGAGAAGAGCAAGCAATGGGGGGAAATTGTGGAGAGTTGAGTGCACTTATATCGCCTCCGCAAACCGTTGGAAACCCTTAAAGATGATGAAGGAAAGTTACATTAGAGCAGATGGTTGAGCAAATGCAACATCCTTGAATAGAGAAAACCATTAAGAATGGTGAATAGTGTTCATTTTAAGCAACCCCCCTCCCACTCTTTCATGTAATTTCTTTATCTTCTGAATTCTTTTTTTTTCTTCTTTCTTTTGGCTATATTCTTTTGTAAGAAGAATTTGTCTTTGAAACATTAAACAAGGAATTTAGTGGAAGTTGAATAGAGTATAGCAAAGCATGCAGCTTTTTTTCACACATAAATCTCCCTTGGTTCATTTCTTGTTTGGAGAATCTCTCAGGAGGAGTATTATGTAACCAAAAGATTGTACATTTTTTCATAACTAGGATAAGAAGATGCAATAGGTTTTCTATTGGTGACTTTTTGTTTAGTCTTTAGCCCCTGAAACCAAGTACCAAAGGACCAGTTTATAGTGTCTTTTGAGCTGCATCTTTGTGACATTGTTCCTCCAAAGCACATTTTTATCTGGTTTTTTGACATACACAATCTGAATTTCTTTATTCCTGCAAATGTATGACATGTACTATTTTTCTAGTAGAAATAGCAAATATTAGTGAAATAGTTGTATGTGTTGTTTGAAAGTAAGTTTTTAGGTAAATGGTAAAGTTGTTGCACTGTGATTAGGAGGTCATAGATTGGAGATGTGAAACAATCCTTAGTAGAAATGTAAGGAGAAATTATATACAATAGATCTTTGTGGTTAGATCCTAAAGTGTTGTTTGAAGGGGAGTTTTTGCGTGTCTAGTAAAGTTATCGCTCCAATCAAGAGGTCATAGACTCAAGTTGTGAAATGTAGTTTTTTTTGTAGAAATATAAGGTAAATCTACATGGAATAGACACTTGTGATCCGAGTTTGAAGCTTGCAAACTAATTCAAACAAAAACTCTATTTGTTCACTTTTATTCGTCATGTTATGCTTTTCGAAAGTCAATTTGATTAATTCTTAAAGTTAAATTAGATTACATTAATTCGATATTTTTCATCAAAAAATTTAGATATTCAAAAACTATACGAAAAGTACTACTTATAAATTGCAATTTTTTGCATATCAATATGATGAAAAAATATATTATAAAATGTCAGTCATAGTTCTTATAGTTTGACTCGAAAAAAGAAACCATTACGATTAAAAGTGGACAGAGGGAGTAAGTAGTTTGGCTTGGATTTCCAATAATACCCCTAATAGAAATAAATTTAAGAAGGAATGTGAGGGTCTAGAATCCATTTGTTTCTTTTGTTACCTTTTATTTTTCTTCGGAGTTAGAAAAACACCGACAAATAGTAGATTTAATACAGTCAACTCTGCATTCTCATTAACTTTTTTTATTTGTATCTTTTAGTGAAATTGCATACAATAATTATTTTTTAAAAAAAATCCATGATCTTGGACCTTTATTCTAATTAGGAAATAATTAATCACGCTGGTTATCGTTGACATAAATGCAAATTTCGGCGGAATAATTGGAAAGGAATTCATCTATTATTACACCTTCCGTCTCAAATTATCTGACGAACGTCAATTATCTCAAACTATTTATTATTTTTTTAAAATTTAGCATATAGTTAATATCTTTTTATTTTATCCTTAATAATTTTATATGCCAACTCCGCCATAAGCATTGTGCAAGGGAAGATTTTTTAAAATAATTGAATGTGTAGGCGAGCTTTATGTGTACTACTACGTTAAATGCAGCACGTTATTCGAGTATTTCTTCTTTTATTTACTCTCTCCGTTCACTCTTAATTGTCATAAACAAGAACTTTGATTAATATTTTATGGTACATTTTTTCATTATATTGATATGTAAAAAATTACAATTTATAGTACCTTTTATATAATTTTTGAATAATTTTTTTTGTTTCAAAGATCGAATTAATATAATATAATTTAACTTTAAAAATTATTCAAATTCACTTTCGAAGAGCGTAACATAACAACTAGAAATGGATGGAGGAAGTATTTATTTTTAGATAAAAAACTTTCACCGTTCCTATTTACATGTCGACTTTATTAAATATAAATACTTTTTTAATACTTGTCATTTCACAAACCAAATACACAAATAATACTACTATTCTTCTTATTTTACCCTGAAAGTTATTAGCATTGAAACTATGAATTTGATTAATATAAAAAAACTAAATAATTAATTTATGTTCATTGGTCAATTTAATTAATTAAAATAAAATCTTGACTTCATATATTTATTAAAAGTTTATTTTATTAAATTAATTTTATACGTTAATTTAAAATTTTAAGTTCCTGTACTTTATATAGTTATTTAATGACAGAAAGGTAGGATTATAAATTTTACAGGTAGGCCACTAATTAATAGATGGCCGTCCTTAACCTAATTTTTCTGCCATTTACTCAATGCAGTGGTTACAAACTACAGTAAACAATTCCTATAAATTCACAACTAAACATTAAATTATTATGACTTTATTTTGAGAAAAATAATCAAAATGGTCCTTAGTGTATGTGTAATGCTATATTTTGATCCTTGATGTATTTCAATTATGATCTTCAATGTATAATAAAAGTTTCATTTTGATCCTTAATATATTTCACTTGATTGAAATGTGCTTTAATTATAGTAAAAATTGTTCATTTTAGTCCCTTATCCTAAATTTAACAGATTTACTAAAAAAAAAAAGTTAAATTTAATTATGAACCCATGTGACTAACTAAATTCACCGTTGATGTATTCTTTGTTAGCTCCAAAGAAAATTTCATCAAATCTAACACTATTTTCTTTACTTTCTCTAACAAAATTTATTATTTTCTTTTGTTTAAAACAGAAATGGATATTACATTAGTAGACTAATATTTTTAAAAAGAAAAAATAGAAAATTTTGTTGGAGAAACTAGAGAAAATGTGTTAGATTTTACGGAGTTCTTTTCTTTGAAGCTAACAAAAAAGACAACAATGGTAAATTTTGTTAGTCACGTAGGGTTTATAATAAAATTTAACACTTTTTTTTTAAAAAAAAATCTGATTGTTTTAAGGTAAAGGATCAAAATGAACATCTTTTGTCATACATTGAGGATATTTCAATCAAGTAAAATATATTGAAGACCAAAAAGAATACATTTGTTATACATTTAGGACTATTTCAATCCTCATCCCATACCAACATGGATTGTGGTGCACTGGTGGGAGTGCTTCACCCTTAACCAGATGTCTCAAGTTCGAGCCCTGGGTATGGAGAAAATCCTGTTGGAAGCGCCACCCTCAAATGGGTCATGCAGTGCGCGATCCAGACGATTTAGTCGGAGCTTCAATATGGACTCCGAACACCGGATGAAGAACAAAAAAAAGAACTATTTCAATCAAGTGAAATACATTAAAAACCAAAATAAAGTATTACCATTTTAGTCATTTTTTCACTTTTTTTTAATACATAAGTATGAGATTTTGCATATTACTAATCATAAGGTTGTAAGAAAGGCTTATTCAAGACACCATTTTGCATTCATAAATTTATTGTTTTCTTCTATTTATTTAACTTATCATATTTTTTTAAACGCTCCATAAAGAAAAATATTAATCTAAAAGCAATTTAACTATTTTTTAAAATATTTTTATCTTAATTAATATTACCTTTTATCACTACACTCATTATTAAATAAGATAAGAAGTATGTGCTAACTAAGTAATAAACTCCAAATTTCTCAAATCAACAATAAATACAAGTTTTTCTCTTTGTCCATCTTTTCAATTTCTATTACATTGGGAGGAAATTGAAAATAACTTCTTATTATTGTGTGAGAGATTCTCATATATTTCACTACACTCTATGTCTTAATCATTCTTACTTCCATAGCTCATTGTCTTAATCATTCCTACTTCCATAGCTCATTTTTACTTAATCTGCATTTGATTTGACACATTTCTTAAAAATATATTGAAAGATAATTATGAATAAAAATGAACAAACATTACAACAACAAAAAATTAGCGGCAATAAATATAGACATTAGTAAAGAGTACTCAAGTCTTTACCGGCATTAGTTAAGTGCCATTAGAATCAATGTCGCGGGACATATACAAAGAATGCTAATTGCCGCTAAAATACATATTTAGCGGCAATCAAGCTATTCCGTTAATTAATTGCCGCTAATAATCATTTTTGACGTAGTGAAATGAAGTAGTAACAAATTTGAGTTAAAAATCATAAAATGTCAAGATAAGTTTTCAATGTTATTCATCGAGTCAAATGATCAATAATAGCAAATAAAAATATATTTAATTTAATTTCATAAGTAAAGTATGAAGAGGATAATGTATATCTAATCTTACACTATCTTTGAGAAAAAAAATCAATAATAGCGACAATAATAATAATGCTTTAACTTCAAATAACTTACGAATCTAATCATTGGCAGAAAATGTTATGCAAAAGTAAAATTATACTCTTTTCGTTCACTTTTATTTATTCATTAATTTAATAATTCAAATTGTACAAATAAAAATGAACAGGAACGAATTAATCATGTAATTAATGAGTTTGTTGCTGGAGGGTAATTAGATGGAGGTCTTAATTAGTACTAGTACCGTGAGTGTAAAACTCTCATCAAATGAACATGAATATCAACATGACTGCATTTAATATAAATATTAAAAAGAAGGGCCACTAATATTATTTATGTGGTGTTTGGTGTCACAACCTACTTGCTTTTATGTGACTTGTTAACTACCCCATATATATATTTTTTATTTTTCAAAATATTTCTTGAGTACTTTTTTTTGTTTTTTGTAAAAGAAATTTAGTTTTTTCATTTGTCTTTATTAATAATGGTTGAGCTAGGTGATTTTTTGTTTGTTTTATTAGTTAACAAACTTCCCTGATATCCGTGAATTTGACACGTAAATAGTGACGTGCCTTTATTATAATATATTTGCATACATAAATTGCCAATTCATCATATATTCCATGTTACTTGTCACAGATATCATATACTATATATTAAATATTATTACATTATATATAAAACTCGAGTGAACACTCCAAATAGTTATAACTCGAACTAATGTCACCATCGATCATTGTTCTGTTTAACTTGTGACCTTCATGTTTACTCTCTGACCAAAATGACTAATATTAGAACAAAATAATATGATAATCAATGTAAGAAATTATAAAAATAATATTATTAGTATGGATGAAGATAAATTTATATTAATATTATTTTACTTCAAATATGAGATATAAGATAAATTTAAAATAAAAATAATAAAATACTAGCATTTTAGCTGGATTTGAACTCAAGTCTCACAAGTGGTTCATCTAGCTTGTACCAGCTACACAATGACACTCTTATGCTCCTCATGTATGCATTGTTAATTATATTTGTCAGTTCTTCAAGATACATAAATATATATATATATATACATGATTTTTCGAACTTAACAAGTGCACGTACACCCACCTATCCACCTCTGCTCTCATTTTGTTTAGAATATTCTATTTTTAATTGTATCTCTCCTTTTACTCTTTCTTGATAACTTTTTCATATATCAAATGAATCTATAATAGTTTTATGAGAAATAATACGAAATACTCATCATTATTAGAAATAAAATAGATTATCATAACATTAATTATTAAACATGCATGTAGCTTTGATCAATTAGTTTACTTGTCTTTTATCTCACGTGGAACTTATCTCTTGAGAAATGATAGAAATTGACTAATGTCTTGACGAGGTCCTAGGGAAGATTTGAAAGAAAAAAAAGCATAACACGTGTGTCTAGACAAGCATGTTCTAACGTATTTAATTTTTATTGAAAACAAATCTTATCATTAGTTATGTAGTCAATTATCAATGCACATGTAATAACTGATTTTCCTAATTTTATATTTTTCAAAACTTATGATTCGTTGGAAAGTTGTATCAAACATTTTTGTATCTCTCCCCTCACGAGTTCCCGCTTTTGTTATTTTGGTGATTCGAACTTACAAAATACAGATTGAAAGTGAGGAGTGTTTATCACTCGAATAACTCTCTTTTATTATCTCAAACATCCGCGAGAATTCAACGTGAAAATAAGATTATGGTTTATTTGGTTTCATGTGACATGTTCTACGAATAAAGAAATTAGATGGCTATATAACCTTAAATTTCCCTAATGTTTCCATCGCAATTGAGGTGATCTGCCGGCTTCTTATAACAACATATGGTAGTCATCTGGTATGCAAGATGAAATAAATAAGAATATTTGAAATTATTTTATATCATTTTTTTATATGAAATAGTAATTTTATCATTTTTTAGTATAAATAATAATTTCAGAATAAACTAATACCTCATATTAATATGAAATAAAATTAATTTCAAATTTTATTTTTGAGATTATTTTCTCAAACAACCAGAGAGTGCATTATTATTCAAGGGTAATGCTAAATTACCAGAAAATTTTGTCAAAATTTGATCAGAAATTTAAAAAGTCTATCATATTTTTTTTATTTTAAAATAAACTGATCTCTTTTCCATTTTTTAATTAAAAAATATTAAAATTTGACCAAATTCTAGCTAAATTTTCTGGTCAAAAGATTTTTCCTTATTCGAAAATGTACTTTGGAACCGCACCCATCCGACATGGATGTGTGGACTGGCTTTAATATTTTAGTTGTTAAATGTTGTGTCTATCCATGTGAGTGACTTCAAATTTTCAAACAAAATTACTAAAAGGAACATCTTTACTTTTGGCAAAAGGCTTTGGAAGGGGGGATGGATAAGAATGAACATTTACAACAATGAAATCATGTCATTATTTTACTACAAAAATTCCACTCAATAGCCAAATAAAAACGTTGCTTTTGAGGGGAAATTAAGCGTATGTTCTAGAGGTATAAATTCAAAATTTGTATAATTTGGTTTCTAATTATATAAATTTAGAATTTTTGTAATTTAATAGATTCATAATTTGTATATGCGTACCTTAGCTTGTATATAATTATCCTATTTATACATTTGATTTATATAAGTTCTGAAAAATTCCTAATTAGTATTCCCTCTGTTTCAATTTATGTGACTTACTTTCCTTTTTAGTCAGTCCAAAAAAGAATGACACATTTCTATATTAAGTAACAATTTAACTATAAAATGTCTATTTTACCCTTAATGAAATGATTTTACAGCCACACAAATTTCTATCATTCATTTTGGACCACAAGTTTTAAAAGTCTTCCTTTCTTTCTTAAACTCTGTGCCGAGTCAAACTACTTCACATAAAATGGGACAGAGGGAGTATATAAATATAGAATATGTATATATTTAGTCTGTTTATATATTGGCAAGCGAATTATACAAATGACAACAGAATTATACAGAGCAAATGAAACTATAATGATCGAGCGTAATTAGGCAAATTGTAGTGAAAAAGGCTTATTAAATTTAATCTCTTTATTATTTATGAAATTTCCTCAATTTGTGGAAAAGAATAATAGTTAAAGTTAAATTTAAAGAAATTAAAATCGTGTTTAAGATAACACTATATCATAAAGTGTATGGATAGAGTATCTAGAGATGGCAATGAAGCGGTGCGGGGCGGGGCGGGTTGAGCTTAACTTGTAAAACTTTTAACCCGCCTCGCTTCACTCAGCATAACCATCTTTTTTATTTTCAACTCGCCTCACCCCGCCCCACATAATATTAGACATACTTTAATAGATGACGACATAAAAAATTTGTTTTATAGAGCGCAATTGGAAAGCATGTAAGAAATCATATTAGTTTTGATTGAACCATTTTCATGTACTATTTTAAATATTTTAGTAAGTTAAAGAACTCTCTTAGTAAATAATGCTATATCAATCTTAAAACATGTAAAATGTTAAAATTAAATTTAAAACCGCAGAGACTCACAACTCACCCCACATTAATTTTAAAAAAACTCACTTCAATCCATCCGGATTCCTCCCCACCACGCACAACCTTAAATTTGCCCCACCCCACATAGCCCTAACTCAACCCTGCTCTGCATCCGTCCCCGTTGTTGGGTTTTATTTGCCCTGAATTTCTTACAATAAATAGGTTTTCCTTTTAGGAAAAGGTTTTGGATTGGCTAGTCCTTTTCTTGTAGGAAAGGTTTTAGGACTCTATAAATATAGGCTTGTTCCTTCTAACTTAATTAGCATTCACAATGTAGTCTTAAGGGCTTTGAGAGTTTTGGTTAGGGGGAGAATTTGTGGGTCACAAGCTTGATACGTTATCACTTGTGTGAACCTCCCATGTTCCGAGTGAATTGGTTGAGGTTATTTCTCTCTATATTTTGTACTCTCATGTTTATATAGTGGATTGCTCATCTCCTTTGTGGACGTAGGTTGATTGACTGAACCACGTTAAATCTTTGTGTCTTTGTATATTTCTCGTTTGTCTTCTTACTCATGGTCTTTCGAGGTTTGCTTTGCTAGCTTCAGCGTTACACCTGCTTATTTCGGTCCTAACACCTGTCCCATTGCTATCCCTACATGTATCTCATAACATATGTACAAGTTTCATTGAAATACAGTAGCATACAAGTGATTTTTTATGGTGATTAGGGCTGATTTTGTGAGAATTACACACCGTGTATGTTTTATACTTTTATGTAAGTAAGTTGTTGGGCTGTGTGGCACACAAAGCTACCGGGCTATTTGGTACTTATGTTGGAAAGTTACTCAATTTAGTTTCAGTATGTTAAGGCGCATGGCAGCAAACAGGCCTAAGTTGTTAGCTCGGAAGAATTGCAATTTATAGTATTTTTTGTATAATTTTAAAATATTTAAATTTTAAATTTTAAAATTTGAACTAAGATAATTTAATTTAACTTTAAGAATTAGTCCTTTACTTTCACATATAACCATTCAAAAATAGTCTAATTACTCTCCATAGCTATAGTTTGATAATTACAATTCGTAGCTACATGTTATAGGAAGGAGAGAGGCGAGTGAGACTGGGAGAGAGAGGAGAGCGAGACTAGGCGAGCGAGATAGGGCAAAGAGTGGGAAAGAGGTGAATTGTATATGTATATTGGTAAGATAATTATATATTATACATATGCATTTGTCTATATGGCAAGCGAGATTTGGAGAGGGAGGAGAGAGGTGAGCGAGAGAGGACAACAATTTGTATAATTCGCATCTCGTTTGTATAATTTGCAGGTACGTTTGTATAATTCACATGTTTTTGTATAATTGAGTAATATAAAGTATGGAATTATACAAATATAATAAAAATCGAAATAACAAATTGATACAAACATAAATATATGAACATTAAACAATTATACAAATTACATTATATAAATCATATTATACAAAATCCAAAAACTACACGTTTATACAAACTTTAAAAAGTTAAACACAAAAAGATTGAATGTATATGATGACAAAACTGAAAAACCAAAGGAAATCATCGTCATATACAAATACAAACAATCGTATACAAATACAAATCAAACAAAGAATTGTTAGCTACAAATTATACATATATAAACGTGGCTAATTATACAAACTCAAGTCAATTCACGTAATTAATGTATAATGCTAGTCACGAGTGATAATTATAGCAAATTGTAGTTATGATGACTAATTAAGTACTACAAATTTGCTTAACCGCGTAATTTCCCCAAATTATCACTTACAAAGTAAAGTGTGACAAGTAAAAGTGAATCATGGGAGTATTAGACTGTCATTTACACAATATTGTGAACCAATGTTTACATGTTCATGGCCCAAGATGTTTTGCGAAAAAGATCTTAGCCCAACTTTGTCCAATATTTAGTTGGGCTGAGATGAATTGGGTGAAAAAAAAAGGGATAATTGTACAGAATGACAAACTTATAATCTAAAATAAATGGAGTAGCTACTGTTTGATTTAATTGCGCCCCGTAGCAAACGTTTGTTAGTCGCCTCTCTCCCTCTAAATTCTCGCTTGCCACTCTCCCTTCCTCGCTCGCTCCCTCTGTGCTCGCCTCTCTCGCTTTATACAACAGAATTGTATAAATTGTGTTTCTGTTTGTATAAAGCGAGAGAAAATTGTATATACACATGCAAATACATATATATTCGTCCTATACACTTATAATTATACAATAAAAATATTCCCCTGCCCAATTCTCTTTTTCCTTTCTCTCTTTCTCGTTTTATACAAACACATATTATACAATATAATGTAAAATTTATGTTTGTATAATGTATAATTTATGTTTGTATAAAGCGAAAGAAAATTGTGTATACACATGCAAATACATATATATTCGTCTTATACACTTATAATTATACAATACAAATATTCCCCCGCCCAGTTCTCTTTTGCCTCTCTCTTTCTCGATTTATACAAACACGGATTATACAAATATAATGTATAATTTATGTTTGTATAATGTATAATTTATGTTTGTATAAAGCGAAAGAGAGAGTAATTTTTTATATACAAATATTTTTGTCAACGATTTATACAAACGAGAAGCTAACAACAATTTATACAAATGACCTGCCAGCGAAATTATACAAATCTGAAGAGGAGCCAACGAATTATACAATTACTTCTTTTTGTATATATGTATAGCGAAATAGACATAACTTTCAATTGTATATGTATAGCGAATTATACATATATATGTTTGTTATGAAGCGCAATTATGCAAACTTTGCTATAGCATACAAATATGATTTTTTTTTTTTGTTATATGTGAAAGTTACTCAAAAAAAAATGGGCTAAGTAAAGGATTATAGGGGTAGCCTTCCCAACTTCTTATCAAATTTTAACAAAAATCTTTTATTTGTAATTTCACCAAATAATTTTTTTCAATGTATTATAGCTTATAACATAACAGACAAAGAAAAATAAAAACATAACAAACAAAGAAACAAAATTTTCTTTTAAATATTTAAACCAGCCGTAAATGTTTCGCAAAAAAGAAAAGGCCCAGAAGACATATCACAAAAGTTTTGATGGGCTAAAACACACGAAAAATTGAGAAAATTGCTTGATAACTGTAAATAGGACCTAAATGCCCAAAAGTCACTATAAATCTGGTGAGACGGTATGTATTGCTCCCCCAACTCCCTATGAAGACTTCCGTAAAGGTTTTGCAAAAAAATTATCCGAAAGTCATATCACAAAAATATTCATGAGCTAATACTTACAAAAAATTGAAAAATGGCCTAATTCCAGTAAGTTGGCCCCTAAAAGCCCAAAAGTAACTTATAAAATGGTGAGATTGTACATACTACTCCCCCGACTCCCTACAAAGAGTTTCGTAAAGGTTTCACAAATAAATCATCTGTAAGCCATATGACCAAAATATATTAATGGGCTAATACACACGAAAAATTGAGAAAATCACCAAATTTCCAATAAATTGGCCCTAAATTCCCAAAAATAACTCTAAAAATGGTGAGATTGTACATACTACTCCCCCGACTCCCTACAAAGAGTTTCGTAAAGGTTTCACAAATAAATCATCTGTAAGCCATATGACCAAAATATATTAATGGGCTAATACACACGAAAAATTGAGAAAATCACCAAATTTCAATAAATTGGCCCTAAATTCCCAAAAATAACTCTAAAAATGGTGAGTCTGCATGTACTGCTCCCCAAACTCCCTACGGAGGATTTCGTAAATTTTTAGTAAAAAAATTATACGGAAATCTTATTACAAAAATATTCATAGGCTAACACACATGAAAAATTGAGAAAATCTCCTAGTTCCTGTAAATTGGCCCCTAAATACCAAAAAACCACTCTAAAAATGTAAAAAGGTTTCACAAAAAAACGTCCAGAGGCCATATCACCAAAATATTCATGGATTAGCACACACGAAGAACTGAGAAAATCGCCCGATGTAAATTGGCCTTTAAATGCCCAAAAATAACTCTAAAAATGGTGAGACTGTACGTATTGATCCCCCAACTCCCTACGGAGGATTCCGTAAAACACTGCTCCATTCTACTAACACTAGTAGTCTAGTACTACTTGAAATTCATGAGTATAGGTTTTTTTTTCTTCCCTAGGATCTTTTTGTTTAGGATTGGAAGTAAAGAGTGTTTACCATTCGAATAATTCTCAGTTATTCACGATTGACTTCATCAATGAATTACATCAATGCTTCATGTACAACCCTTGCAAGCATCAAGTTATTCATCTTATTAAAGCTCCTGACTTTAATTTGCAAGTTGAATTAAATCTACTATCGCTAAAAATTCACTATTTTTCCATTGAAGAATAATGGACAAAATGCTACTGAAGGGGACCTGATCCCTTCTTAGATGACACTATTTTTGTTGTAGAATACTTCAAAATGTTTGACACCTACAATTTACATGACAATTCTCGTTATAGAATATTTTTAAATGTTTAACTTTATTTGCTGATAATTTTATTTATACAATTTTTGAAACTTTCAAGAAATCAAAATTTAAACTTTAATGTGACACTTCAACTACTTTTAATAAGTAAAATCCTTTTATCAGCCAAATTAACATCTTAAACTTTGTATCCGTCAAACATCATATTATATATATTAAAAAAAATGGACAACTAGGATCCAATATTCAATAAGGGAAGGTTGCAGGAGGAAAACTAGAGTTGTAAAATCAACAAAATTTGAAGCTTGTGAGTTCGAGATTCTTACCATTTTATGCTATATATTAGATTCCAAATTAAAGATCTGTAGACATTCAATGGATTTCTTAAGACTAATACAAGGTTTAGACCAAAGTTACTGAGTTTTGCCAAACCTAGATCCACCCGTGGCCACACAAGGGAAAAAAAAAAACAACAGAAAGAAGAAATTGAGAAGCTCAGGTATTGAACTAGGAGGGCTATTAGAGTAAGAAAAAGAAAACACAACTATATTGCTGATCATTTCAGATATGACAAGACTTTACAAGAGAATCACCAATGTTTTTTTCTCTGAAAAATCCTCAAACAAATTCTTACACTTGCACAAACATAATTGAAACAAGACATCATACCCCAAATGATGTTTCTTGTTTTCAATGTACAGTCATTTCTTACCAATCTAAAATAATCTCTTCTGCTAAAACTCGAAGAACACCAAAATGAGTTAGGAGCTAATATCCTATACAACTCCAGAAAAAAGTAAAGTAAATTTTCACTATATCTTCTGTCCAAGTATGCAAAACACATTTTGCAGTCAATTGGGGTAAATCGAATCGTCTGATCATAGTAAAACAACGCAAACATCTGTCCCGAAAAAGAATCTACAGATCCAACTTTGACCGTCCTGTTTACATGAAATCGGTTTTATACTTGGGAAAAAATAAGAGATTGAACATGTTCTTTACAATAAAGAGCGTATGTGTAGTAGCTAAGGAGCAGTACCATTTGGTCCCATATTGTTCATAGATGAAGTTGAATCAAATCCCATTTGAAGAAGGCTTTGAAGCTCATTGTCCCATACATTCTGCATCGGAAAAAAAATAGGACTTCATTTTAAATTTTTTTTTGAAGATGAGTAAAATGTGAAACAAGAATGCAATGCCGTAGCAACGTACAGTGAAGGATGTTCAGTTATATAAACTATTATACTAAATGTATAGGTTAAAGTTTATTTTTCATACATTCATACTAATCTTGAACACCCGGAACAAAATTCCGGTCTTTGCCACCACAAGAATGAGAGACGGAAAATACTCTTGCTCTCGGTATTTACACTAAACCAATAATACTAACTTGTCATTAGCTAATATATATGCCCTCCAACTTTGGGCGTGCATACGTAGATACTTAAGCATGTACAAAGTTGAACAAATACACACATGCATCATACATTGCTTAATACATACAAATTTAAGAGTATCTCAAGTGAATTGCCTTGTAGGACGCGTGTCTACTTGTTCAACTTTATACAAGTTTAAGTGTCTATGTGTGCACAGCCAAAGTGGGAGCACATAGATGTCAACTGAAACCAAGTTAAACGGCACATTTACTATATGAGTCACATATCAAACAACAATTTGCATATTACCTAACTATGGTTTAGTGTTAACAGTGTATATGTTGAGTCGGGTCTTGCATTTATTTGCTTGGCGTGGGCATCGAGTGCACATAAGTTTTTTCCTATGAGAGAACTTTGGTTATACCTGAGGCAAGGGATGGAAGGGTGGTGTCGTTCCGGGGATACCAGCAAAACTTCCATGAGAAATTCCAGGAAAAGGAAGAGAGGAACTTAGCCCTGGACCAAGACCAAGAAGAGCTGCATTGCTAGTTTGCTGATGGAGCATCTACATTTAAGGGTAAGCAAGTGAATTTTCAACTTCATAGTTAAACATTGAATATAGATGATCACAAACACTATACTTAAACTTACCTCTTTTGATAAAATACGATCAATATCGAAGTTCAGTTCCGGATTTACAGTAGCGAGTTTCATTGACAGGAACTGCAACATCGAATCAGATCAATTTGGAATCAGTTTAATCAGTTCTTGAAAGCATGGAACACTTATTCTAACACAGGAAAAGAATACTTTTCCCTGCATTAGACCGGTACAATGAGCATATCCTTAAGTCAAAATTAATACTCATTTATCACAGACATCTTCTGAATGGATCCCTCTTAAGTTAATTTGTTAGGCCAAGCTTACTTTTCTCAAAACGAACCATGATCTCGCAAGATTCTTCATCAGAAGAAAAAAGCTCATGCTAACAAAATAAGTTAAAGGAGCACCATTGGATTAATCCTACATGATTTAGTTATGTCTTATCTAAAATTGTGTTACAATAGTAACTCACAATTCGTTCTGATCAGGCACAGAAAACACAAAATTATAGCCAGGGGCTATCATATTTACCTCAACCTGCTGTTGCAGCGATTGCACGTAGTTGATAATCTCATCAAGCATCACAGCTTTTCCAGTTATCTGTTGAAAATAAAATTTAACAATTTTAACCATACATCACAAATAAACAAAAATTTAAGCAACAATAAAACTAGTAAATACCTTATTGCAGCCCGGAACTAATTCTTGAAGTAATCTCATCCTCTCACTGATCCTTTCTCTCCTCACCTGCCAGCCAAAATGACTTTTAAGATTCATTCAATATGTCAAGAAATGATAAACAACTTAAATTGATTACAACATTATCTTTTAAGGCCAGTAGGAGACTATGAGTTACCCTTTCAGCAAGGCTGTGGCTGTTTGTGGCTTGCCCTCTTTTAGCCCTAACATGAACATAACTATCCTTAGGAGGTTCTCCACCATCAGAGTCATCCTTAACTTGTTTCCCTGCTTGCTTGCTCCTTAAATTAGAGCTAACATTTTGGTCTGTTTTGTGTCTTTTTCCACCATCTTGTTCTTTTGAACAGTCTGAACTATCTCTTGATGGAGCCTTCTGCAGCTCTCCTTCAACATTCTACATTGAAGAAAGCACAAAAACTAAATGGACATTTTCTAGCAGCAACACCGATGATCGGAAAGACTTAAAAACAGCAATGACTTAAACAGTGTAATCCCACAAAGTGGGGTATGGGAAGGTAGAGCGTATGTAGACCTTACCCCTACCTCAAAGGTAAAGAGAGGCCGTTTCTGATAGATTGTCATCTCAAGAAATAACAGTTCAAAACAGTCCAACAAAAGAAGTAAAGGAAGTAGAAGAAACAATAGCTAATAACAAAAACAGCATATAGTAACAAAACATAAACAACAAGAAAATAATATGATAATTGAGGTATAAGGAATAAATATATAGTAACAGAAATCGAAGGGCAAGAAACTATACGAGCAATACTAGGACTTCTAATATGAACAAACAACAAGACAATGCACTACTACCTACTAACAGGAAAGACTTAAAAAAGATAGCAATATACCTTGTTGGCATTGGATAAAGAATGGTTTTCTGATATTTTCCTCTTCCCATTAGGTGAAACCTCCACAGCACCTTCACCAGAAATTTGGCACTCTCCTTCAGTGGAAATCCCTCTGTTCTTAACATAGTTAGCATAACAATTTGCCCCTCTTAGCTGTTCTTGTAAAGGAAAAGTATTGACCAATTCTGAGTAACTTTCATTTCCAAAAGCTGGAATCTTTGGGACCATTTCAGCTAGATTTGAATCAGATGGATAGTGAGCAAACTGAGATGATTGATAAGGCAAATTGACAAACTCATTGTGACCAACAACTGAAGATCCTTTAAACCCTCCCTTCTGATTCAGTGAAAGAAGTGGATCCCATCCAGAACCACTAAAAGGGTCAACATTAGGCATTGAATCTGCTCTATTCATCCCAGTAGAAGGGCAATTGAAAGAACCAGTTTCCTTAGTACCCATTTTCAAGAAAATACAAAGACAGAGAGCTCAGGATCCACAAATTTAGTTCTGAACTCAATTCGTGCAACCTTCAAAAAGGCAACAACACCAATGCAATGTTTTTAACCAAAGCTAAGAACTTGATTGTTATTTGACAGAAAGGAACTCTGTGCAAGAAAAATAAAAAAGAAAAGGTAAAGTGGGGTTTGACCAAAAAGAACTAGTAATATCTTGCAAGACTCAACAAGGAACAAAATAACTTGGCAGCTTTAAAGCAAAATAAATCTCTCAATGCAGCATCCTATAAACACACAACAAAGGTAAAAAATTAAAAAAAAATCCAAAGTAGCAGGCATAAAATCTTTAACCCCCCTTGTTTGTTTTCAAGAACCCTAGGATCAAGCCTAGTCTAATAAGATGGGAAAAAAAAGTAGTTAATTCCCAGAGACAAGAAAGTATGAAACTTTCAGAGCATAAAGTAGACAAATGAACAAGTGAAAAGCATTGGTGAAATAACAGCTCACACTAATAGAAAAGAAAGCAGATTCCTTTTGTTTACTACTATTAAAAACAGCAAAGAGAAAGTTACAAGCTTCACATTAACCTTAGCTCTTCACTGTTCTTTTTATCTTCCAGCAAATTCAATATGGAGAAGAGAATGGGGTTTGTTAAAGAAAAAGGTTCTTGTTAAGGAAATATACCAATTGTCTCAGCTGAAGCTTAGAATCAAAAAATAACTCAAAGCCCCACAAGTATCAAGAAAAAAGAATAGACTCCAACAAGACTTTTCAGATATTCTGAAATATTTTAGCTAAAAATGCCAATAAAAAGCACTAATTCCTAACCCCAATTATATAACATACAGTAGCCTAAATTGGGTTTTTGATAGTACTCCTTTTACACCACTTAAATTCACCAACTGGGGTACTTTCAAGAACTAAGTAGTAAAGAAGCAAACTTTATACTAAATAGATCAAATTATATATATTTTTAGAAAGAGAGAGCAATAAGTAATACTTAAGAAGATAGTAAAAGGTATTTTACCTGCCCAAGCAAAATGGTGACATCTATGATTTTATAAAAGACATACTAACTACTGCCAACTGCTCTTACAGAAATGGTTGCTTAAATTATTACAGAACCTAATCCTTCCCCTTTTTTTCCCATACTTTACTCCTTGTAATTTCCTTTCCTTTAAAATATTGTAAACACATACACTCATTCCTATACATTATGCTTTTTATTATTTCCAATTAATAAATGACTTCACATACCGTCTTTCAGCATAACTCATAAAGTTGTTGTCATGTGATCAGGATGTCACAGATTGAAACCGTAGAAACAATCTATGTATTGAGTCTTACATTTGGTGGGATAAAGTAATTTTGAACTCTTTGTATGATTTGGGTAATTTTTGGGGTTGAGTTAAACTCAAAGTTTGTTTTCTTTAATTGGTATCAAAGCCACATTTATACTAGATTATAATTTACAGATGTTGGATCCTCATATTAAATTATCAACACATCTCCAGTTCTAGATGTGAGGCAGGTTGTTGAGTATGATGACAACTCTTTATATGACTTGGATAATCATTTTTTCGTTGAGCTTCAGGGCTGAGTTAGACCTAAAAACTATTTCTTTACACTTTTACAGAAATATAGGATAAAACTGTGTACATTAGTCTGATCCTTTTCTCAAATCTACCCAGGGCCGACTCCTGCCTTTGTAAAACAAGGCTTATGCCTTAGGCCCCCAAATTTTGGGGGCCCCAAATTATTATCCAGAATAAATTATGTGTTAAATTTTTATAGAAAAAAATGATTAATTATGATAAAAATATATATTATTTTACCCACTTTAACATCTTTTATACTTAGTTAAAAATAAGAATTAATAGTGAAAAGTGTTGAACAAAGTGAATTACAAATTATTTTTTATTACTTTGTTAAAAATAAGAATTAATAGTGAAAAGTGTTGAACAAAGTGAATTACAAATTATTTTTTATTTCTTTTTAAATTTTAGTTTCAAACATTACAACAAGCATATTAAAATGGTGTATACCAAGTCATCAACTTCTTAAATCAGATTATTTGGTTCTAACTCTTATCTTTATTTAATATTTGTCAACTTATTACTTATAAAATTATGTTAACAATTTATATAATAATTGTCTCACTGAAAGGATGTTTTCAATGTTGAGTCGATAAAATCCTACCTAAAATCAATAACTGAAAAACAATATTAAATACTAATAATTTTCATCTAAATAGTGTGAGAAAAATAATTTTTGAATAAATATGTACACGAAGTTTGTTTATATTTTAGCCCTCAAATTAAAATTTCGTTTTAGGCCCCCAATTACGTTGAACCGCCCCTGAATCTATCTAACGAAAGTTTATTGCACCGAACAACCTTATTAAATGATTTCACATACAACATACTGGAGAGGTTCTTGTTCTTCTCTTGAAGGCCAAGTTTGACATAACTTTTCATTTTTTTCCTAATTTTTAACTGACACATTTTGCCAACTGTTGTAACAGAGCTCTCTTTGCTGTTACACACTCATTTTATTTTCTATGAGTGCCAACTAACCTAACAATTCTTCTCCTCTTTCAGAAATAATCTTGTGCTTCTCTGGTCCATCAAAACTCCATGAGTTCTACTGTTCATTACTACTGTGTACTATGCATGTTATGGCCCACCAAATCACTTCTCAATTTGATTGATGATGTATACTGCTGTACTAGGCCTGCATTTCTTATTTGATGCTTCTAACACAGATATGTAATATTATATTCCCTACAACAAAATATCTTCAATTGATACACAGGCACACGAATGATTTATAATCATATAAATATCTAAAATTTATTTTTGATCACAAATCTCAAAAGTGGTGTCATGTAAATTTGAATAGAGAGAGTATTTTGTTTCTCAAATTTTGAATAATATGAATTTTAATCAATATTTTAACTTTTGCACTATCTTGATATGAAAGAAATTGTAATTTATAACATGATTATTTAAAATATTGAATTTAATTAATTCAATTTAGTTGTGATGATTAGTTTAATTGACTAAATAAAAAAATAAAAAATGAAAAGTATTATATTTTTTTCTTTTACCAAAACCATTTGATGCATACTCAATTTAACTTCACAACAATTTTCATGTCCGAGAATGTGAAACAAATATTATAGTTTCTTTTACTTGCTCCCTTTATTCCAAAAAAAAAAAAATTCAAAGTGTGAACAGTCTATTATCTAATCTTGACGTGAATTTGGATATTGATGTCTTAAATTTGTGAAATAGTCTTTTACATATTTAAAAACAATATAAGACCACATTTCATGTAATAAACGTTTAAATTTTTAATGAGGAATTATTTGATTCCTGTGAAATAATAATATCACAAAAAATAGAATAGAGGGACGTTTTCTTTTTAGTATCTTGTTCTACGTCTGTTTTGAAATTTGATTATTATGAATTTGTACTGAGAAGTCTCATTATAAGTAGTAAAACCCATTTACTAAAACTAATTTTATTTTTAAAGCTCGAACTCTTTATTCAATACATAAAAGGAGTTTGTTTAGTATATGCTATATACTCTGTTCATTTCAATTTATTTGTTTCATCTTCTTTTTTAGTCTATTATAATATACAACTACATACCAAATTGTTGTCAAATCAAATTCTAAATGAGTTACAACATCAATAACATACTAAATATGAATTAAAACATCAAATTTAATCCACCAAAAGGATCCACATAGTCTATACTATAAGGTGCACACCACGCCGGAGCCACTTTCATTATATTCACAAGTCACTTGTGCCTTGAATATCTCGACAATACTCTATATAGTAGTATTATTTTTGTAACAAACTATCTTAGTTTATCTTTCAAAATACGTAGAAGTTATTCAAATAGCCTTAACATAGCAACGATCTAAACACCATCAACCTTTTAACCTAGCGTGAAGTGTCAACACCATTCAATTCAGTCTTGACTCCTAGGGCCTAGACCCCTAGTGTTAAAAAAAGTACTTACTTAATAAAATATTGCAATATTGAGTTTCTAGGAATTAAAATTTGTAAAAAAAAATTAAAAAAAGAATGGGTCCCGCAAATTGTATTTCAAAGATGCTATGCAGAGAAGTTGCTTTGATTGATGGGTAGATAATAAAGTGTGAGGTTTAAGATTTGTACAATTGAAAAGATAGTGCTGCTGTTGACAAAGCTAAGTACTACTCAATAATAATACTCCCTACTCTTCTGCTTTACATTCATTTTCTATTTGGTTTTTAATATTCATATGTCAGTCTCATCTTTTCTTTAATGTATACTATATAATACTATTTGTTTTTAAGAAATAATAATGCCTTCTCCATAGGGCCATTGGGTCCTCATATAACATAATAAAGGAATTAGGGAATCTAATCCCCATAATTTTACCTCATTGTTTCCAGCTGTAGGGGTAGTCTCTTTATATATATACTGTTTATTTGTTTTTCTTTCATGTACCTACCTAATGTCCCAACCTTAAAACTTGGTCAAACCATGTGTTATCTGGTCAATACTCTCTTAATGCTGTAATTTTGCTGGAAATAATTCAAGTTTATGTCCACCCCACCCCCACCAACACAAACACAAAAGTCTTGATACAAATTGATGCTCATTCTTGATTATTGATTCATAAATACAAATTCTATTCGAAAAATAAAGTTATTTCATATTTGAAAGTTATATCAAATCAATAAATGTATAATATATGGTGTATATAGACAAAACAAAAATAATATATAGAAATTTGACTTCCCAGATCTTAGTTAGGAATGAGTCACAAGTCTGAATTCTTTCAGCAAAACAAGTCTGGTTTTTGAATGAAGAAAATTAGGGGACTAATCCATTATCTTTGAGTTTCAAAAAAATGTTGTTGGTCTAAGGATTGACGTCAGTCCAATTTTTCAATCATAAAATCAAATTAATAAATGCATAATATATATACGTTATGTATAAACAAAAAATAGGGGGCACTTCAGCCCCAGGGATTAGTTCAAGAGGGTTGAGGGACGAGTCACAAGTCTAAGCTCTTCCTCATGCAAAATAAGTTCGGTTTTCAAATGGAGAAAAGTAGAGAGACTGATTCATTTATCTCTAGATTTCAAAGATACAATTAATCCTAAGGTTGACGTTAAATTGATTTCTCGGTCATAAAAATAATATAAATTCTATCACTTCATAATTGATTTGCACTATATGGAAGTAACATCAATTTTCCATTGCCTCTTTTAAAGTTGAATAATTTGTTTTGTACTAATTGGCTCTATATCTATATAGGGATAATTCGTTAAATGCCTTACATTCTAAGCTTGTGGTTAGTTTTGTACTATGTTACATTATAATGAGTGATTAACACATTAGTTATCATTTGTTTTCATATTACGTACGTAGGTGGATCATAATTAATAATCAGCCTAATTTTTTTACAAAGTAGCACACATTAGTCAAGAAAGTTCTTAATTGCGTCACGGCAATATATAATATATTTGTACATCAACAATTTGGTGTGACATTCGTTATTATAACGTGATAAGTACTAATTATTCAAAATGAAATTCATGTGAATAGTTGAATTACTAGATCTAGTACATTTATTTAGGGTTTATAGGATTATATAGGAATTGGACTTGGACTTTCTAAATGATAAAAGTGTGATATATGCGTGATGAATTAGTCTAGTATGATTCATTCAACTTGTTCAAGTTTGAATGTTTAATTATAGACCTATTTATTAATGGAAAAACTACCCATCTAGACATACTTTACTACCCTATATACATATTTTATCTCTACTTTAAAACTATTACATAAAATACCACTTTTTAATAAATGTACCACTATCCCACGTATCCCACCATTACCCCTTCTTCCTTAACCCGTTTCACCCTATTCACAAAACAAGTTTGTATCTCATTCCCACTCCCACACGTATCCCACCATTACCTCTTCTTCATTAACAGTTCAATATACTTTTTGCATGTACAAGATTCATATCCACTACATAATCAACATTAGTTGAAGTGGCAAAGTAAGATTTTATGTAGTTATTCACATTGTATATTTGTTTTCAACCCTATCATGTATCTTAAGCAATATTTTAAACTTTTTTAGCCGATTGATTTTAGGGTTTTTACATTGTTTGAGTTTGTTATTTCTCCATTCCATTCCAAAAACATGTATCTCGAATACGTATTGATAAGGAGATACATCTAATTATGTGTAGCTAAATATGAAATGTATCTGAAACGCATGAATTTAGAAACAATTTAGAGTATCTGTCGTATCATTAATCCAAAAAATAATAATTCAAAATTAATACCCAAGAAAAAATAGATACATGCATACTTAATAAGATACAATGATAAAAACTAGATACATATAATCACATCTCAATTATGTGTCAGATACATCAATAATGTGTCAAAAACATAAGTCTCCACTAATTGAAACTCTAATACTAATCAAAGCTCATATTACAAAGTAAAAATATAAAATCGAACATTAAGTATCTGAAATACGTGCAAAAGGATCCAAAAACAAATTGGACCAAACGGAAACCAAAAAGAAAATAAGCTAAAACAAAACCAAAAGAAAAGAAAGAAAAGTAAAAAGTTTAGATACACATCGAGATAAATCTGGAGAAATGAAAAAAATGATCCCATCTTCGTCCACCGGACTTTTCTCTCCTTGTTGGTTCCTTTCAATCACAGAAATTCGAAAATGAATATCATCAGCACTGAGCCTAACTTTGAGATTCAAGAATGTCTCTTCTAGCATTTGAGATTAAGAAAAGATCAAGATTGATCCCATGGTGGTCCACGATTTTCAAACTTGTTGCCAGGGAGATGAAGTTTTCAATTAGAAAACTCTTGTGGTTTTAGGATTTCGTTAGTTTAGGAAGATTTGTTAAAATTGATATGTTAATGAATGTGACAAATCTAGTTAGAATTATTAATTAAGCCTAAATTACTCCTTTATTTAAGGAAATAGGTTACACACATTTAATTCAAAATTATTAAAATATGTATCTCTTTAATTCAAACTGTCAGATACATGTATCTCGCGAGTAATGATATATGTATCCGACAGAAAAAAATATGATATAGGATGTAATTACCGAAACTATCTTGAATTCTAGTAATTAGGTCCTAAACTAATGGGATTTATGTAGTTTACCCTTTATTAATTCAACTTATTTTGATCGATTCACTTCAAATAATTTTAACATTTAACTTATTTAGGCTAAATACGTAGCCAAATAACATATGAAAAAGTTTATTTGGGCTAAATATGTAGCCATATAACATATGAAAAAAGCTTATACAGATATTTTTAATTTTTTTACTTGTTTGATGTGTTATAGCCTTAATAAGAAAAAAAAAACTTAGATAACAAATAAATCATAAGAAAATAACAAAGACCGAAACTATGTAAGAGTTGGGTGTATTAAACATTTAATCATTGTTTAATTCATCACATCTCAACTTAAATAACTTTTGAGAGAATTAATACATATCTTATTGACTTTTTTAAACTCAATTAAATTGCCTCCTATTAACATTACCTATACTTTTTCTTTCTTAAAAACACCATATTAAAAATCTTTGGAAATTTCTAGAAGGAAAAAAATACTGTATATATGAGGAAATTATTACAAATATCTTAATTTACAATTTATGCAAACTTATGCTTCAAATGTTTCAAACAGAAATATGATGATGATATATAATAAGATGAGAGATAATTGAACGGCATACCAAACTTAACAGTGTGGGCACTCACATCATATCATTCCTCTCATTACATTACAGCTAAATAATTAAACAGAGGTAATATGGGAAATCTACTTACAATTTGCACTACATTTCTGTTGAAAATATTTTTTTTAAAAATGTAAATAACTTTAATATATAATTTTCCCTATAAATTTATCATGATATTTCATTTAGACACAAAAAATTAATCTTTGTTTCAATTTAATAAATCAACTCGTAATAAAGTATTTATATTAAATTTTTTTGGTTCAAATTTTGATTATTATTTTTCTTGCGTGTGTACTGGTTCATCTACTAATATGTTATTTTCTTTAATTTTATGCATTCACCCATATAAGCCTTAAAACCTCATGCATTCTTTCTTGAGGTTATTGCATGGAATTAAAGAAGATGACATATTTTATATGGTTGATTCAACTATCTAATAGACAAATGAAAACACGCAAAAAATTGTTTTTAAAAATCAACCAAGAGTATCTAATTGGAACACTTTATTAAGAGTATCTAATTAAAACATGACTTAGTTTGAATGAAACATCGGGATGACTATGTTTCAACCAAAGTTCTACTGTTTTGTCTTTTTTTCATTTTCATTATTGTTATTTTGAGTTTATTTTCTTAACATTTTAGTGATTAAAATGTCATAATTAAAACCATGTAAAAACTCGAAAATGCAATAGACAAACAGCATGCGGCTTATAATGGGCTTTTTTTTGGGGGTGTGTTTTGATTTTGTTGTTTGGGGGGGGGGGGGGAGGAGTGGGCCTTTAATTTTGAGTTCTAACAAAGATTGTGGTCCTGCCCAATTAGCAATGATGGGTTAGATAGAAGAATCTCTAATAAAGCAAGCTTATATGTGCCTAATCAGATTCTTTAACTTTAAACATAATCAATTTCTAGATTAAGAAAATCACTTCATGCTTTGCTTTACTCCATACTCCAATCCCTTTTCTATATTAACATAATAATAACATTATTAATCTCCAAAAGAAGCTTTGTCATCAATACTGTTTATGAAAAGTTGGACCCCCCCCCCCCCCTATGGTTCAGATTAATTAGGGGGGGTGGGGGTTGTTCACAAATTATTACTTATTTTCTACTGATATAATCATAGAAAAATAATTTTAAAGAAATTTTAGATCAAACTTCTAATAAACTTTAATTCTCTAGTAGTGCAACATTAACTCTTTGATATATTTTTTGCTAGAAGTATCGGTGATACGATATATATATATATATTAGCCATGAAGTGGAGTAATATTTTCAAGCAATGTCATATGACACTTCTTATTAAGGGTCGTGTTTACCATTAGGGTGAGCATGGTACAGTATGATATGATTTTGAAAGTCATAATTTGTTAATAAATAACTATAACTTCGCCTTTTCGAGAGACATCTCAATTATATCATAATAACACCCGCTTAAACATATAGAAATATTTAAAAGAAAGTACAAGTAATTTTCTTTGTTAATTAAATACACAAAAATAACATTTCAATCAAGATAGAACGTAACTGCAATCAAAGTCCAAACATCTAAATATTTAGATTTGTACTAATACTAATTTTTGAATTTGTTAGAACTATAATAATATATATAAATTGTATTTATAATTACATACTCAATATGGTATTCAGTAATTTTTTAAAAATATACCGAATACCAAAGTTTATAAAAACATGCCAAATATCATAAAACCGAAATTGCAATATATAATTTTTTTGATTCAAATATAATAATTCGATATCTACCGCGTACTTGTGAATTGTCATAGCTAACTTGAATCCTACGTTGGTATGTAAAAAGAAGTAAAGGTAATTAAAGAACCCATGCAAATTAAACCAATATTAATGTGAGAGGTAGGAAGCATGCGCAGAACACGAGTATAATAATTAAGCTTTTCCTTTTAAGAATAATATAGTAATTAAAAGCTAGCAGTAATAAGGCTGCAGTTTAATTAGCACTAGATTGATATAATTAAGAATGTTACTTTTTTTTTCCTTTGCTGTAAAACAATAATTCCATCGACAACCATGAACAAGACTAATCATTTTCAAGACATTTTTTAAGTTAATTTTTACCCATCAAGAAGTTTGTGCAGAGCTCCTCTTTATGGTAATGCCAAGGATGAGTAAAATGAACCTACTCGGTTAGTCAGAGGCAGAACTAGAATTTTAAGTTTATATGTTTTGAATTTTAGAAAATATAGATTACTAGACCTTTGTAAACTAAAAGTAATTATACATATTAAATGAATTTTAAATATAGATTACAAGGTTTGAGCTAAAGCTATTGATTTCTGTCGAATATGTGGCTGAAGTAATTGTAGTTTTACCCCCTAATTACACCAACAAACATTGTGTTGGAATGGATCGGATTCACCACCATTTATCCTTTATAAGAAGTCTCAAATTTGATTATGGACTATGAAAGAAATCAAGACAATAAGCGTGGTTTCGTCTTCAATGAATCTTATATTGTACGAATTCAGAATATGTAAAGTACTCCTAATATGAATATCGAATACTGTATTTTCTTGGAGTTAGAAAGATGAAAACATCTGAGTTGTTGTTCTTGGAGTTTGGTGTGGTAATAATAATACTGCTAGGAGTAGCCATGAGAATTTAGCAAACAACATAATTTTGTTGTGATTATTGTGCTTTCTGCATGGCCTTGCATGCAATTCTTGGGTGAAGATATTGAAACTTTTTGGTGATTGAGAAGCATGTACATTTATTCACATTGGTCGATAGTGTTAGAATTATAGTACCAAATTTGGATATAATTAAGGAGGGTTGAGTTACTACATTTTGTTTTCAAATCATTTGGATCTAATAATCTAATGTCTATTTACATGATACCAAATTCTACATAAATTAATTTGTAAAATTTATTTTGATCTCATTATTATCTTAAATAATTCAAAAAATTACCTCCAATGATCGTGAAAATGAGTAGTTTTGAACTTCTGACTAACCTCATTGCCAAACCTTCAACATCGGAAATCAAAATTAGTTATACTTTATGTTTCGTTCATGGGAAAGCGAGGTCAAATTAAAAGTCAAGACAATCCATCCTCCAAGATCATTTTTGTAAATCTTCCCTAAATTAACACAATACCATACAATCAAAAGCTACTATAGTCACGTGAATCCATAGTAATAATTCATGTAGATTTGCCTTCGAATATTATCGGTCCATGTATAAACACTTTGAGCTATACGTATCGGAAAACAACAAACTATATACTCGTATTTTAGTATTGGCTAATACAATCAAGTTAATTAAAGATTATCGTTACTACGATTTATATGTAATTTATGTTTTCTTTAAACTATTAATATGAGACTTTGTTTGTGTATCTAATTACTATACTAGTAGTCATTGAAGCTTATAGCCTCTTGATCATTGGTATTCACTTATCGATACATTTACACAAATCCCAACCCAAGGTCCGTCCAAACGTAAATGACTGGGCCTAGAATTGAGCACTTGAGTCCAGCCCATTATTAATTGCAATGGTTTTGGATATTTGTAAGGAGAAATTACTTAAATACACAACACTTCTTTACATATTCTCAGTATTTCCCTACTCTTTTACTAAAATACAAAAATCCCTTATTTTCCCCCAATTCAACTTAACCGGATACTTTATTAGTTTAAGTATCCGCCCGTATTAATTAAAGTATCTGCGCTGCTATATTATGCATCCGCCCGTTAATTTAAGTATCCGCCCGTATTAATTAAAGTATCCGCACTGCTATATTATGCATCTGCCCGTTAATTAAGTATCCGCCCGTTATTAATTAAAGTATCCGCGCTGCTATATAATGTATCCGAAAAACACTAAAAAAAGGGATTTTTGGTAATTAATGAAAGAGTAGGGAAAGGAAGTAATTTCTTTCTTATACTATGTCATTTGCCTAATTTTTACTATTTGTAAAAGTCACCAGGCCCAGCCCACTTTGGGGTAGAGGAAAAGGAAATCAGAGAGGGATTCGGAATTTCAGATGTGAGAATTTGAATCCTCACCAAGTAATAATTTAAGCAATCAACTATCTAAGCTAGTGGGATTCCCCCTGCCCCCATAAAAATTGTTTGGTTCAAACTTTGTATTTGTAGTAAGAAATTTATTGAATATGTATAAGTTATTAATTTAAAATCTCAAAAATTCAAATTCATAAACTTTAATTTCCGACTCCGCATGACAAAAGCAAGGACAGAAAAAGAGATTTGCAACTAGATTTGGGGATGTGGACATGTCGGATTTTTCAGATCAGTACGGCCCAACTTAACGTCATTTGTCTGCTCTTCTGTTCAATCCTTTTCCTTTAATAATTTCCCTCTTTTTTTTTGTTGCTCATAAATAAGAGATAAGGATTTAATTTATCAGATGCGGAGCTAGATGAGATTCATGGGTTCGAACGAACTCATTAGCTTTTTCATAGACCATATATTTGTATTAGAAAATTAAATAAATTTATGTATATTAACTTATGAACGCCTAAATAAATTGATTTAGACCCTCCAAACTTCTAAACTTGGCTCCGCCTCATTTTTAGTACTAATATACTTATAAAATAATGAAAAAAAATTATTACAAAAAATAAGTGTACTTTGATATTATTGCATGTTAATTTCTATGTTTTAATTTAATTCTTTATGTGGTACAATTGAAATTTTGAGAATCAATATATATTTTTTAATATTTCAAATTGTCAGATATTATTATTTATAGTACTTTTCACATAATCAAAATTTAAAATTTGAATCTCTAAATTTTAAATGTGACACTTCAATAAAGATGGAAGAGGACTATTTTCCAATGTACTAATCTACCCATACATGATAATGCTACAACTCTTCATCTTTACTAAAAATTTCAAAAGAGTAGTATCTCCCCACCCCCACCCAATGATTATTTTCTTGATTATTATTAAATTTTTGATCATATCATGGGTCTGCAACAACGTGAGGGTAATTCCTCACTGATATTATTTTGTTACATGGCTGTAACGAAATAAGGAGTAGTGTATGGTACCCCGCAAAAATAAAAATGGTACTATACTACAAATTAATTACTATGCAGAGGTAGTGTACCATGAGTCTGCAAAAATATCATATAAATGATGCTTTTTTCTTTTTTGTCACAAAGATACCAATTACCTAATGTTTGAATTTAGCTACCCATACTCAGACAATTTGCATTGGGAATGCACCTCTAGTGGACCTTTAATTTATGTGGAAAAAAACTATTTTTGATCGTTTATTTATCTATGTTTTTTTTTTTTTTGCTGAAAATATCTATAGTTTACTACTACTAATTTTAAGATTTATGGTTAAGTATTTGGTAGATGTTATTACATATTATACTAGGGGGTGTTTGGTATGATCGATTTTGTTTTTTGATTTTCTCATATTTGATAGGTCAAATTTTTCAAAAAATATTTTCTCCAGCAAAATTAAGTTATTTAAAAAAAATTTGACTTTCTTAATAAAAATAGGAAAAACAGTTCTACAAATAATATTCAACATTGATTGTATTGTCCTTACCATCCAACTCATTTTATCTCTACCATCGTCCTCATAACCCGCACCCCCTCCCCAACCACTCACAATCCAATCCCTTGTCTAGATTATATATAAATAAATTTAAAATAATATTTTTTATATACACATTAAACATAAAAAACAAAAAATAGATGCACTTATTTTTTAAGAAAAAATATTTCCGTTCGTACCAAACACATCCTGTAGTGGACAATGGACCAATAAAAGCATGTACTCATTGAGTCATTATTGTTGCTTGATAACTCTGCCTAATTTTTCAGGGGGTAGTAAATAGGTTATTTAATTTGTTCGTTTTCGTTGCGCTATGCTACTTTGTCTAATGTTGAGAACAATTACCTCAGTGCTTTCAGATCCGAATCAAAGTCAAAATTTTTATTAAGAATATTTAACATTTAATATATATATATATATATATATGAAATTACTTTTTATTTTATATATTTCACATAATATTTTTATATAATAGTATATAAATTTTGATAATGATGCATGTTCGACTTGCTATTATCTATATGTCAGTCACTACATGTGGCTACGTTGCGGCTGCGAAAAGCCTAAATGTAAAGGCAAATTTAGAGTATCATTTACGGGCTTTCAGTAGATTTTATCGAAATTATATTGATAATGGATAGATCTTGAATTTTTAACTTCCATTTGCATTATAATGTAAACATGTTAAACTTGAAGGTACGCCCATGAGGCAAGCTGGATAAAAATTTCAAACCATCCCCCTCTAAGGTTATATTTATAAATCACTCATTTATGCGCACATTAGATATAACAATAATAACAAAATAACTAGTATAGCCCAAAAGTGAAGTCTAGAGAAAGTAATTTGTATACAGTTTTAATGTCCTTATATTTATTTTTAGATGTTTTTGACTTTTAAGTAGTTTTTTAGTTTTGGAAGTATTTAGAAAAGTTATAAAATGCTTTTAAGCACCCATTTTTAGGCCAAAAAAGTTTTAAAATAAGTCAAAAATTAAAAATAGAATATCATCTATTTATGACTTATAAGTTACTTTTATACGCCCACCCAAAAATGCCCTTATACATATTTAAATATATATATGACCATAAAATTAGTTACCTATTATAGTAAACTAACTTAAGATTGTTACAAAATTTATAAATTTTGAATTTTGAATTTACGAAAACAAATCATTATGTAAATAATTAGCATTGATCACACAAGGATGGGGGGACCTGAGTACTGGTGAAAAAATTTGAAGAAACTGATCTAACACTGAGCATTCATAAATGGTGAATTGGAGAATAAGGGGTTCATATTTATGGCCTTTTGTTTTGGAGACAGGACATACCTCCCCAATTGTAGCTATCTCTTTACTTCTCACTCTTTAATGTTCATTTTTCTTCTATCTTTCCCTTTGTCTAAAGTACTCCCGATCAGTGGTGGTGGAGTCAGAAATTTTATCAAGAGTGTCCAAAAAAATAGTGGGTGACTGTCAAAATAAAACAAAAAAATATTATATTATTTGGAGTTTGAACCTAAAACTCCTTCATTCAAATGGACATCTATTACCACTGCACCAAAGAAATAACTTTTGTCAAGGGTGTCCAACTTTAACTATATATCCTTTAAATGTAGAATTTGACATGTATATACAATTTAATTTTTTGATGAAGGGTGTCCAATTGGACATCTTGGGGTGGCTGTAGCTATGCCACTGCTCACAATTACTCTTTTCACCATCATGTGCCTATAAGTGTAAATCTAACAATTTTTTTTGGTTCTCCGCCCCTGATGTTTAATACTTATTTTGAAGTTTGATTTATGTAAATTCAGTTTCATTTTTGAAAATTAGAAAGAGCGTTATAATGCACTTAGTTGTAAATGAATAACATCGATCTAGTAAAGTTACCTTAGTGAGATGTTACGCATGAGTTGAGCTTATTAAGGGTGTGGTTGGAAATTATAAGAAGTTTAATAATTCACTTAGTGGTGGATGAATAAAATTATCTTAGTGAGGTGCTAAACATGAGTAGAGCTAATTGAGAAGGGTATGCATGGTTAGCATTGACATCCTCTTGACTATGGGTTGGCTTCCACCTAATCTTTTAATTTTTAAGTTCGATCTCTAAACTTTTGATTATAAATGAACGGGTACTTACAAGTTTCTATTTTGTCTTTTATACTTTCATTTATATTTCTCCATAAAAGTCTCACTAATTAGTACTCCACTAGTTGGAACACTAATAAATGATCTTTTGTTTATGTGAACGACAAAAATAATTAACCATGTATATACTAAAAAAGCCATGTCCAACCATGTATATACAATTTCTTTATTAAATCGTGAATTACTAAATTCAGAAAATATTACTCCCTTCGTCCACAATTAATTGCCATGGTTTCCTTTTTTAGAGTCAAACAATAAGAACTTTGACCAACATTTTACGATGTATATTTTCATCATATTGATATGCAAAAAATTGCAACTTATAGTACTTTTCGTATAGTTTTTGAATATCTAATTTTTTTTAAAAAAATATCGAATTAACGTAATCTAATTTAACTTTAAAAATTAGTCAAATTGACTTTCGAAAAGCGCAACATGACAAATAAAAGTGGACAGAGGGAGTATTTGTTTATTGAGTCATTATTTAGGTTACAATGGATGAAGTTGTCCATTTTTAATTAGCGGTCTCAATTTCGAGTTCTGACTATAAAAAAAAAAAAATTTAATAGGAAACGCTTCCCTCAAATAAACCTTGTGCGGAGGCGCACATTTGAATTATAGTCAAACTCTAATGTGAACCTTCCCAAACCACTTCTAAAATTATTCTCATGAATTTATAATTACTATACAAAATGTCGAATAAATTTTATTTTCTACTCCAACTTTAATCTATTCTACCAATAAAAACGGACTAGAAAAGTACCTGAACCATAGATTTACATTTGTTTTTTTCACCTAGGGTTTAACTTTTAACCTAGCCAAAAAGCAATCTAGTAAACTTACCAATAATGTAAAAGCCTTCTTAGTTTGGCATAGAAACAATAATGTCACACATCCAAATTTAAGAGTTTTTGTTCTGCCAATTTTCACGTGGAAATGGGGACTTGCGTACTACCAAATAAATAAAATAAAGAGGGGCCATTTTTTTTTCTTGCAACAAAATTCAACAATATATTTACATAATATTATTTATTTTTAAATAAAAAAACAGTTTCATGGTAGGAAACAAGGCCCCTCTAGAGGGAACATTATATATATATATATATATATATATATATTTTAGCCTCATCATATCATAGTCCTTTTCTGAATATCTATTAGTGTTATTAACTCTTTGAAAACGAATCAACATATTTTGTATAGTAGAATTGTCCCATGCTTTACCAGCTGCCATATTGTACGGTTTCGTTTTTTTCTTTGTTTTTTCTTATGATTTTAAAAAAATATATATATATATTTTGAAAGAAAATCTTCTTAAATCTTTGAGCATGTATAAGATATGGTTGTAAAGTTATGTATAATAATAAATTACTACTACTGGACTTTCACTTGCTTTATTCAGTTTTACGTGGTCCTCAAATGAAATAAATTGATTTTGTGGTCCATTTTGCCGCATACATTTTTGTTTATGGACTAATGTTTGAGTTTTGAATAATTTTGGATGTAAGGTCATTTTCTTGTACTATATATCCATTAATTAATTTATCTTACCCTTATAATTTGTTTAACTTTATTTTCAAAAATTGGATAGAAGACCAGATTATGGCAATCCGAATTAAATCTATAGGATTTAACTTATAAAAAATTGGATAGAAGTACAATTTCTGGTAATCTCAATTAAAACTATAGGATTTAACTTATATATACTAATATCATAAATGATTTTTTTACACTTTGCACCCAAAGGCTCAAATCGCTGTAGAGACAAAAATATTATGTGGTTTTTTTTTTTTCCATTTGTTATAGGTTTAGTGGATAGAGTTATTTGATACTTATTGCTGGTGGGAGATGATAAATATCTGTGAAATTAATCGAAGTGTTAAAGTGATGCGGGCATTAACAAATATTTAAAAGAAAAAAACACTTGACTTTTTTATGTTGCCAAATCTCACACTTTATGAATTTGTCATATGTATATTACTTTACGTGACCTCTTTGTGAAATAATAATTTTACATTGTCAGCCTAAACGAAAATAACCATCTAGTATTTATATATATTAAAAACTTATATTGAAATTGGCTTCTCGAAAATATTTCTTACGAAATTTTATTTAAAAAATTATATATTTTTACCGATCTCTCATCAGATAAAAGTACTACACTAATTTGAATGTTTTTTGAATTATAAAATAAAATTACGTGACTTTCTAAGGATATTATTGTAGTAACTTTTGAAGTAAACATTGCATGGAGGGCAAATATAGTTGATTAGCTGATTAACTGCTGTCTTACATAATACACAGTGATAGTGGTTTAGCTTGAATTAATTATACTACATAGCTGTCCACAACCGATTAAGTAATCATTGTTTTTGACTATAAACCAAAAGGTGACAAACTTCAAATCACATTATTTTTAGTATATTAGATTTTGGTTATTATATATAGAATTTAGAAGTATCCAAATTTACTTTCCCATTTTTTCCACAAAAAATTCAATCCTTTTGACCATTACAATGACCTTTCAACAAGAAAATTAATCAATTATACATATTCCCTCCTTATTATATGCCTTTTTTTTATTCATTGACCATTCAATTATTATGTACTCTCTTCATATTTTCCTCTTCACCCACTTCTATATCTTTTTTTCCATTTTAATTTTTGGATGGATTTTAAATATTAACAATTATAAATATAAAATAAACTATATAGTTTATGGAAGTAGTTTAATATAACCTATTCTTTCATAGATTTAAATTAGTTACAAATAAATGCTTCTTAATAATTAAAATTTAAGTATTATCTAAAAAGAACAATATGATGCACGAAGTATCACACGACAGATTAGGTTCAAAGAAAAGTTACACCCACCTTCAAAGGGTGTAATATAATATATATATAGTATGTTGCTCCTTACATAATTGATGCCTAATTTCACGACTCGATCTTATAACCTATAGATAATAGGGAGATAACCTCATTGTTGCTCCAAGATTTTGCTCAAATGACCTTTAAAACAAATATTTTCCTTCTGTTTCAATTTGTTTTTGTTACTTTCCTTTTTAATTTGCTTTTAAAATTTCTCCCTTTTAGGAAATTCTTTATTTTATTATTCATTATCTTGACATATACGGTATATCTTCAGTTTAAGATTACAAATCTAATTTATTTTTTAAAATTTTCTATCAAATAAATTGAAACATAGAGAGTAGTATATATTAAGTTTTTTACTGTATAAACCACAAAGTGTTGATTTATAAATTAGTTCTTGTAGGCACTTAATTAATACCCTACTTAAAAAGTTTATGCGCAATTATGGCCAGCTAATGAAGTTATTGATAAGGATAGAACAATAACATCATGATTATGAAGATCAGTACACTATAACCCACCTTGTCAATTCTCATTTCATTTTGGGTCCACTCTTTAACTTTTGGACCATTTTTGTACTCTCCATGCAGTATCTAACATTGTCCTAATTTTGAAACAAACAGTATCACATTAATTACTCAAACATGCACTTACTATGAATCAACTAACCATTAATTCCCTCTTTTAACTCATAATTAATGATGAAATCAATGATGTTCATTACATTAGTTTTAATATTCCATCTATTTCTATTTATGTGTCACCATTTTAGATTTCCAAGTAAAAAATAGACAAGTAAGTAGAAATAAAGGGAGCATCATTAAAAAATCACTTATTTCTTTAAAACATGTAATTAAGGGTAAATTAGTAATTAGTAAAACACACTTCAATTGTAGAAATGAGTATGAAGCGTGTCAAAGCTAAAAACACTACTTGTTTGGAAACGAATGAAATTTTAAACAAGAAGCAAAAATTAACTTTATTTGGTACATATTCCTGCTTTCATGGCATCATTTCCTCTTTGTCTCTAATAATACAAAATTTACTAATATTACTCAAACTTTCTCAATGGTAATTTTTGCTCAAAAAGGCACATTCACACGTGTGAGAAAAAATAATTAACAAAGATCAATTATTAAAAAATCAATAGGTTTAATTAGTGCCACATCAACTCATCAAGACATGAATTTGCTTTTAGGTACCACACTAGGAAAAAGCTAAAGTGATTTTTTTTTTATAAAAAAACTAAGCTTATATGACTCATATAAAAGGAGACAAAGTTGTAACTAATTATGACTTATAAATCCTTAAAATAAAAAAATTCAATCCAAGAATCTCCCTCTTTCCAACACTTTTTGAAATATGAGAGGGAATGTTTGTTGCCTTTAGCTCAAAAAGAAGAAAAAGAAAAAGATATAGGAATGATGGTGTTATCAATATGAGAATGCAATAATTTGGTCAAAGGATATACCTTTTCTTTATTCTTTTACATTTGCATTATTGTGAAAAAAACATGAGTAATTAGTTTTTTGTACTTGATCAAAGAATCCACAAAGGAAAGATAAAAGTAGATTCAATAATAAAATGGGGTCATCTTGAATTATCTCATTTTACTACTTTAAATTTCATCACGAGATTAGACCCCCAATAACAACATAAAACTTAATAGTGATGGACTAATAAGTACAACTCGTATTAGAGAAAACGAAGTTACTATTATTAGTTGAACGTCAATGCAGATACAAAACATCTAAGTAAGAGTAACACATACTACTAATTACCTTCATTTTTTTGAGTTTGAAAAAGTTTCCACAGACAGGTAACTTGGCCCCTCCACCTAGTCTGTCCATTAGTACCCTAAAGTCATCCACTTACATTCAAAATTAGGAAAAAAATATATAAAAATACTAAGCTAAAATCCGACAACTTCCTTTGTTTTCTTTTCCTTTTTTCAACCAACCACTACCAATTTCTTTTTCTTGTTCATACAAAAAAAAAAGAAACAAGTTACAACATGTAACCAAAAAAAGCAATTTTTCATGCATCATTCAAAGCTGCAAAGACTGGTAGGTGAGCCATGGAGACTGGAATAGGCCTTAATTGAGCTGAGGGAATACAAGCATTGACACTAGTTGCCGTTGGGACGGCGAATTTTGTAGGCTTAGCAAAGACTAATGAGGCAGCAGTAGCACTTTTATCAGGACTTGGTTCTCTTGAACTACCAAGACTAGTTACCAAAGATGAAGCATTTGAAAAGTGGTTACCAATCTTGTTCTGTTCATGATCAAGAATTGTGGCATGATGGTTATTTGAATTAGTCATCGAATCAATGCCAATCAAATCTTGTAATGCCATGGAGAATGATGTAGGGTTGCGATAATTCAATCCTAATGAAGGATTAGATGTTTGATATAACACCATTTTCCAATCTGTGATATTCCCATTGTTGTTGTTGTCAACACATTCCTCATTCTTGTGACCACCAACACCTCCTATGTTATTGTTGTTGTTGTTGTTGTTGTATTCAATTGGCTCTCTTTCTTTAGTTCTCCTAGCTAATTCACCAGCAGGCAGAGTATTACTAGCCATGATCTTTTCAACGTCGTATCGCGATATGTCAAAGTTTGTCACAGCATTTACACCCCTGAATTTGATTGCAGCAACATCATAAGCCTCTGCTGCTTCTTCTTGTGTGCCTATGAACATCAAAATTGACTGTTTTAGTGAACCATACAAATTGTTGATGATAAAGAACTTTCCTTTCTCTTTATTATGTGATCACAAGGAAGAAAACAGCTTTTGGAAAAGTTTTTCAGTCCCACCCAGCATATAGTCAGCCTTTGACAAGCATTACTAGTAGTGGCTAAAAAAGATACTATATGGTACCAAAAAGAAAAGACACTCTTATTACTAGTTATTTATAATGAAATTATATAAATAATACTAAAGTTTAAAAGACTAAATCAATGTAGAAGAGTTTGCAAGAATTTACTAAAAGTGCCAAGATAAAGATCTTTGTTCCCAGCAACTCTTCCAATTCTAGCCTGCCATCTTCCATGTTGATGGTGCCTGTTATAAAAGAATGATTAGTACTAAAGCACGAGGTAGGGGTAAGTATTGCGTACGCTGAATATGTTGTTTAAGACTATTTATTCATATGAAATTTGAAGTATACCTTGTCACTCCTCTGTAAATAGAAGCACCTCTTGAGAATCCACTACTTTTCCTGTATAATAACAATGAGAAGAACACAAAAGTATTCAACACAAACTAATAATAAAAACACAAGAATATAAGACTAATTATGAGTAATGACAAAACTCACCTTCTTAAATGTGCAACATATTCTTGCCTGGTCATATTCTTCATGTCATCAAGCTCTTTCTGATAATTTTCCAACTATAAAAAGGAGCAAAGAAAATGGTTGTCTTCTGTTAGTTAAAGGCATTAGATATAACAACTAGACTTAATTACTAATTAACAAAACTTACTGGGAAATTGATGTGAGTTGAAGGACCCCAATATTTTAGTGCAGCTTGATCATATGCTCTTGCAGCTTTTTCTTCCATATCATAGCCACCTATATTCCACATTATTTTTTTAGTATAGTGCTAAGTGAAGAGTATAAAAGCATGTTTCTTGAAATTTTGATGTTGACAATGTTACTTACCAAGATAAACTGAAATAAGGTGGAGTTGATTAGATTAGCATATCCCCACAGCAAAGCAGATACATGACAAAAATTCATAAAATTAGTCAGACTATGAACAGAATGGGGCCATAAGAATAGGCAGTCAAAGAGCAAAATATAACCAAACAAATTAGTGTTGATTGATTAAAAGATTCATATATTAGCTAACCTTGTCTCCCTTTCCTGGTCTGCCCTTCCTTCTTGCAACTATTATCCCATAAATGTGCCTCATACCTACCTGTCCACCTATGTCTGGTTGAAATCATATTCACACAATGTCATTTGAAAATCTTATAGTAAAGTATATAAAAAGATTAAGAAATCAAGAAAAAGGCAAGTCTTGCCAACTGGAAGCATCCAATATTCACATTTGAATAACAAGAAAATGACAAACATCTTGTATACCCCTCAATAACATGAGAAATAGTAAACCCCACAAACCAAAATATTAAAATAAATGGAGTACTGACCTAGTGACACCTCTATACTGAGAAGTTCTCTGACCAAATGTGTCAATGGATTTCCTGTGGACAGGTTGTTTTTGAGCAACTTTACCAGAAGCCCTCTTCTTTGATTCTACAGCTACACATTCCAGTCCAGTAGGAGAAATTTGTCTTGGAGTGACACAGCTGGACTGAGAACCAGGATTCATAGACAAGCTTAAAGACTGCAAATCATTACAACCAGAGGTACCACCACCACCACCAGCTGCTGCAGCAGCAGCAGCAACCATGCTGCAGGTGGCATTTATGTGTTGGTCAATAGCATGTTGTTCAGCATAGTGGCCCCAACTTTTCAGCTCATTTCCAGTCATTTGAGCATCAGAGTTTGAAATTTGAGTTGGTTTTGTTTCTTCCAATAGTGATTCTTGGTGATACATGCCATGACAATGCATGGGAGAATAGTAAGGATGATGACTATGAACTTGAATCTCTTCTTCATTTTGATGATAATACATACTATCTAAGCTTAAAGCCATGGCCTCCCTATCATGACTTCCATATTGACTATTCCCCATACTTGCACCACCTAAAAAGTCCTCAAGCTTAGGTGAAGAACTTTGCACCATAGCTTTAAAAAACAAAGATTAGTCAAAGGGGTTACTAGAAAAATGAAAAAGATAAAAACTTTATAAACAAATTAAGTTAACTTCAACTAACCATCAGCATGAGATCTTGATAGAGCTTCCATTATGCAAAGAGAACCATCAGATTTTAAAGGCATGACAGATAAGGAAGAATGAAAAGGGTTATTTTCATAACAGAGAGCAGAGGTTGTTGATACATTCATTGGAGGAGGAGGAGAAGATGAAAGATAGAAACTTTGAGCAAATTGATGTTGATGTTGAGTTTCAGAAGAATTAGTAACCTCCATTTTCATGTGGGGTGAGAGAGAAAAACCCAACCAGTTACTATTAGCAGCTGCACTGTTATGATTATTATTGTTGTTACTTCTGCTATCATCATTCATTGCCTTCATCTTCATTCAGTTGTTGAGGTTCTTGTAAGTTACAAAAAGTTCTCTTCTTTTCTGTAGTTCAAGACAGTTCACAATCATTGAGAGAACTTAGAGTAATCATTTCAAAACAAGAAAGGGTTTTTTTTACCTTTAAAATTTCAAGATTCACATCAACAACTTAAGAACCCCAAGAAAATATTTATGCTCAATCACACAAGCAAAAAAAGGAAAAGAAATCTTCACTTCACTTCAATCTAGGTGAAGAAAAAAGCCCAAAACTCTCTTTTTTGAAGTTTCTCATTCTCCTTACTCTTAAAAAAGGAACAAAAACTGGACCTTTTAAACTAAACAAAGAGAATGAGTTTCAGCAAGCAATGTTGGATAGCACCCCCGCATTCCAAATAGCCATAGGGATCTGTGTAAAATAGATATTCTATCTCACTACACATATACTATATGCTTTTTTTTTCAAAAAAAAATATTATTTTTTTCTTAAAGAAGCTTAGAGATACCCAAGACCAAGAAAGGGGAAAAAAATGCCCATATGTGATATGCCCAACTCCCTAAGTTGTTTTTTCTCAAACTTAATGGAAACACCAAGTACTTATTTAAACCATAAATGAAGAAAATAACATGAGCAAAGGTTATATTTGGCTTTTTGTTTATTTTTATTCTAGGTAAAAGGCAAGATTAAAGAATGGAGTAGGAGTGGGTGGGTGGGTGAGCGGGGGGGGGTGAGGGACACTTCAATCTAGTGCGAAATAAAGAACCAATGGGGTTGTAGAGTGGACAGAGATAAAATATCAGTAATCAAAAGAAAAAAAATTGCTTTTTTGTACAGAAAATTTAAGGGAAATTTTTTTTAAAAAAAGGAAGAAAAAGAAAATGTTAAACAGTAAGAGTAGTAGCATAAGGGCTAAAGGCAGAGAGGGTTTTTGGATAGATCTGATATGAGGGGGGCAAAGGGCTGGACATCCTGCCCATCCAGTCACTTCATACAGTACAACAACTTTCTCCCCCGCACCCCTCACAACGTACCCACCACCCCATCACCTACATTCATTCTGCAATTTATTTATTTTCAGATCATAGATGCTAACCATTTTCAAAAACTCAACTTCCCTCCTTATTTTTGAGCGTTTGGACATAAAAAATGTAATCTTTGGAGAAAAATAGTGTAGTAGTAATATTTGTTTTCAAGTTGGAAATGATAGTTAAATGTAGATGTTATGTTTGAATATGAATACGAGGTATTCTTAATAGATTAGTTGATTGACTATCTGAACTGTCACTTTATTATAATTCTCAACCCCCACTTTTAAAAAAACAAAGAATAGAAATTGAAATTATTTTTAAGTGAAAAATTGTGAAATTCATTTTACATTCTTTGATTTTGTAAAGAATTATAACAATTCTATATTCCCAAAAAAATTCCAAAAAAGTGAAAATTATTCGAAGTCGAGAAGCACCTTATATAGTTATATTTTGTCATTTCTTTTCTACTTGCGAGTTTGTTTTAAGATAAGAGATTCAATTAATTTAAGTTTGTGTTACATAAAATTCATTAAAATTAATAAGTGTTTTATAAAAATTCTAATTTGAAATATGTGGTTAAAGAAAGAATGACCATATTCATTCTACCGTACCTTTTGATGGCATTACAAGTCATGTAAACTAACTTATTAAAACCATTAATCCAATATATCTTGTATAATCTGATATAATATTTGATTGACAGGATAAGAAATGATAGTAATAGTTACATAAATAATGTAGGGCAGTATTTAGTTGATAGGATTAAATAATTCTTTGTATTCTCAAGTTATCATATTATGTGTTTGTGCTAAATAGTTATCTAATGGCACTATACATATTTTATCACCATATCATTTTACTTATTTTTGCTTTAATACACTTTTAGGCAGTATCACTTAAAAAATATCTATATATCGACATTTATTCTGGTAGATTTATTATTGGAAGGTTAAGAATTCAATAACGATCTTAAGTTCATACATAAATTCTGAGCAACAATTACTTAATTGTCAATACTAGATACTTGTCTATAGGAACTTTTCTTTATTAATTATTTTTATTTTATTTTGTTTGTGAATAATATAAATAACAGTATTAGTATTAATAATTATTATTTTTTTAAAAAAAGAGAATGTTACCGACATTATAAAGGAAATAACAAAAGAATAGGATATATATATTATTAGCATTTAAGACTTATAACAACCTTATGCCAAAAACATTCTGGTATAATTCAGGAATACAATATTGGATTTTTCTTTCTTCCCCCACTGTCATAAAATTAAAGTATTCCACTGCTCTTTTTTCGTGTGAAATCTCATTATTCACACGTATGAATAATCAGTACAACAAAAAATAGCATGCTCAAAATTTAACTTTATCATTAGCATCAACCATTTTATTGACTAACATACTTACAAGTTAAAAGAGCTTAATTAGACAATTTTTCGAAATAACTTATTGTGACAGTGTGACTTAAGATAACATAATCTCTAAGAAAAAATTCTACCATTTCAATTTATTATAAAAATCTCTTTTTCTTCCCCTCTCTTAACATTCGGATATATCATCACTTCACCTCTACTCTATTAAATTATAACTTTGTTTTTGTACAATATATCTAGTACAAATGTTATTGTTGATACATTGCCTCAATTATTTAAAACATATATCAGTATGAATCTGGTTTATAGTTATGTATCTGATATATAACTTATGTATCGTTTGCTTTGTACTGTATCCATAAATTCTAAAAAATTCGGGATTATGATAATTTGGAAAACTTTCCAAATATGATATGATTAGCAACTAAATTGTTGACGTTTCTATATGGTATACTAATTTAAAATGTGTTTATAATAAGAATCTTTTTATACTATCTTTTTATTTTCTTTCTAATTTTTTCTATGTTTTCCTTTTGCATATGCAAGGCATGCTTTACCAGATTACGTGAAGTTTTTTGTTATTAGTATTTTATTTTGCCTTTGATTTATAATCGTTGCTTTTTCTAAGAAAAAACATAAGTGCTTAGTCAACACCTGCTGCCAGACATAAAGTAGAAGTGGGTCTAAATTTTCTTGAAATATTCCAAGAATGATTAGTAAAGGCCCCTCAAAAAGAAATTAATTTCTTTGCTTTTTCTCTAATAATTTATTTATTAAATTCACAATCTATTAATTTATATATAATCAAGTCATTTATATTAGAAATTTGCTGTTGTTCCACATGTTAATCAAAGACGAAAGTCTTCTTTTGGATATAAATCACTGCAGAATGTTTTTTCCACTTTAAAAAAGCTAAGATTAATACACCATCTTTAATTATTCTTTATTGTTTGTGTGCTGTCCTTTTGTTTCGTTTATTTTTATTCACGGGATCTAATCAATAGTTTACAATTTTGTTTTTTTCTCTCTTCTTTCCAACATAAACGAAACAATTATTATTAAAGAAAAAATTAATTGTTTTATAATGTTATCACCTTAATTATACCCTAGCTACAACATTAATTTCTCATCCTCTTTTAACATAATTTTCTCCCTTTTTTATACCGTTAAACAATAGTTTACCAAGTACATGACATGACATGAGTGTAATTAGTGTCATTAACCTATTTAATTATCGATCAAGAGTGTGACCTAGTACTTAGTAGCTAATAAAGTAGTTGAGAATTCTAAAGTCGCTATCGTTAATGGACAGAGTAACCTGATATGTAATGTGTACCTACGGATAATAAACGAAGTCGATTTATGCAAATGTTTTTTTTAATTAGGTCATCATTTAAATATTTCCCCTCTTACTTTGAAGTTGTACAAATATATATAACCTTTGCAAACATTACCCTTCTGTGCAACGTCAGTTTCGAGTCTAATAATTATTCACGTATTTCTTAATCTTACAAGTAAAATATCATATTATCATTTAATGTCGAAATAACTTACAAAATCTTAACCCATAATCTAACGTTTTATCATAAATTTTCAGTTTACTCAAAATAATCGTTAAACCATCATCTAAGATATCCATAAAATGTAAGATAAGTTATTTATAAAAAAAAAAAGATATTTACTAAATAATTATTTCAAAACGCGAAAATTTCACGATAAATGAATCTCTCTATCGAGAAGAATTCGAAGGAGGATATAAACAAGAAACTTAATAACCAAACTTGCTTAGTTACTAAGTATGTTGTTAAGCTATATGCATGATCACTTGAAAATAGTTATAATTAAGTGGTAATCAAACTAGAAGAAATATATACTTTTAGTGGTCGTGGGTAATAATGAGTTAAAAAAAGAAAGATATAAGTGGTTGGGCGTAGGAGCACTTATTATTTTAACTTTATGAAAATTAAGAACAAGTAGTAATGGAGGATGTTTTCTTTATAGTGATGAAAGTGGTAGAAATTATATTTGCATGCTAAAACTTGCATGGATATAGGTCTTCGTGGAGACAGATTTTCCAAATGTAAATCATTTGGTTTGAATCTTATAAAGAGAAAAAATAAAATGATGAGTAAAGATTATTTTTATTTTTTTTTTTATTTTTTTTTGGGGAGGGAAGTACTAAGATTGAAGGGATTTATGCGTGTGGATTCATTTGTTTTGATAATATGGTAATGATGAGTCATTCCACCAAACAACAGTAATAGATTTTCCCTGCCATGAAATCATTATTAGTGTGGTCTTTTCTATCTTTTTTATTTTATCATTTCACATTCGAAATATAGATTAATTTGAATTTACGCTAAATAAATACTCTGCAAAGGTACGTAAAACACTTATTCCTCGTAAAATATTTGATTTTTATGATTCGAGGCCTTTAAATGAAATTAAAAAAAATCGTTTTCATCTTATCAATAGTTAGTTATCTCTCTTTTTAATGCTTGCAGGGGATCAAATCTTCCTTTGTTATTGGGTCGAGAGCAAAGGGAGATTTAATTTGGTTTATACCTCTTGTTGAGAATATATGGTAAATTTAGTTCCAAGAGGTGTAGGTAGGTAGATTCACTAAAAATTGGGATAAGGGGGGTGGGGTGGGTTATTGATCAATATTCAATATATGTATTGATTGTATCAATCGATTAAAAAAAAATACTCTTCAGCAAGATTTTTTTTTTATTTTTAGATTTGATCTCAATACCTCTAATTAAGAGATGTTTGCTAATTATAAATTTATAGATTTATTGTTTTAAGAATTATTGAGCAGAAAAATAAGATTTCCTGTTAAAATTGATTTGAGACAACCAATTTTATTAATCTGCCAAATCAACATCACCTAAGTAGTCATTAGTTTATTTTCCCCTTGCTATAGGAGATTCAATTTGGTTCACCCCTCTTGTTGAGAATGACATATTTAATTTAATTCCAAGAAATTTGGAGGAAAAAAAATCTGACCACCTTCCCCTTCATAAGTGGATCATTAATAATCATAATATGAAAGTTCTTGTAATATGTTAGCTGTTTCACTTATTTTTGTGGGGTCAGAATCATAAATAGCAGGCAAAATAAAAATATATGAAGGAAAAGAAATTTCGTAGAATTGAAATTAAACTTTCATCAAAGTAATGTGGAATTTATTATATTCACCACCCGAAAAAATAAGCTAATTAAACTATATGGCATAGCTTAATTACACCAATGACCATGCTATAGAATTTATGTAGCTATCTTAATATAAGTCAAATCAATTTAATCGATAAACCAGATATCTTTAGTTTATCTTAATATAAGTAAAATCTAAATCCAGTTTTACCTTATCAATTTATTGAGATCATTTGCCATGAGTTTTGTTGTTCAAATGTTAGATTAGCTTCAATTCATCTTAGTCTCATAATCATTTCACCAAATTTTCTGAATTTTTTATATTCTGCTTGTAACTAGACCTTATTAGAAGCCTAGTCATTCCTGTGCAAACATTGTTAGTATTTAGTTGATACTTGACGACTTTTTTTTCGTATTTTGATAATCAAATAAGTCTCTTTCTTTGATTGTATTTCTTTTATATACTCTAAATATTTTGAATTATCAATTATCATAATTTATAGTTCTTTTAACATAGTTTTCAATTGTGTAAATCTTATTTCCGTTTTCTATAAAAAAAATTCATGCTCAAATTCACGTTCAAAACTATATTATTTGATTCTCAAAATTTAAACTATGCCACATAAATTAAGACAACGAAAATAACATTTAAACCCTTTTTGTGACGAGTGAAGCTTGCTCAAATCAATGCACACCTCCATCGTCAATCAGTAGGTTGAAAGTTCAAATTATGAAAGTAAGTGAGAATATTGTTGATTTTTTTTCGGGATGAAATTAATTATTTTTTTTCAAAAAAATAAGAACATTATTTTCAAAATTTTAAAAAATACAAAGTCGTAATGAAGAGATAACTATATACTATGAATCTAGCCTATATAGAAACTAGCAAGTCATAGAGCCAGCAGCTAAAAAGCCAGCTAGTTCTGTACACATAACTTTCAACACGTAAGTATAATGTATAGTTTTTTTTTCTTTCTTTCATTCATATGGTCTATATTATATATTATATTATAGTAATAGCTAGATAGAAGAGAAATAAATGAGGAAACGTAATCACGTGATAAGTGAAGAAAAACATAAACCATAAAATCCAAAGAAAATCTAAGGAAGATCCCAAAGTGAGTTAGTATTATTATTGGCCAGAGAAACAAAGAAGTATTTTATGGATTTATTATATGTTGGATATATGTCAATTATTTTCTGCTTTTAAGGACTTTCGTCACTTCATCCAGCTGTTTTAATGTCTCTGACTTACTTCCTGTCCTTCCCATACTCTTCTGGCCCTAACACTATCAAAGATGCGGAGATCGTGGATTAGGGAAAAAATTTAGTAATTAGTTGAGCATTAATTTCTTATTTAGATATGATGATAGTTTGATAAAAGAGATCAATAAATAAAATAGAAGAAAACTTTGTGTGGTGTGGACCGTCCATTATTGAGCTAGAACTATTTTTTAATATGTTGTCATATTATTCGTTTTGAGCTAACTCATACAATTGTCTTAAAAAAAGTATCATATTATTTAGAATCTTCGTTTTCTTTTTTTCAATTACTACTTTGATCGTACACACAATAATATTCTTCCCTTCTAACCTAATTTCACATGACCGTCTTATATTAAAAAATACTTTTTAACATGACAAGTTAAAAGATACTTCTCTCTCTTTAACTCCCTTTACAGGACTTTGTTCACACATTAAATCATCATAATAATATCATTTCCTATTTTGTTATGGTTTTACTTGTTTCCAAAAACAAGATTAAAGTTTACCATTAATGCACCATCATAGTATAATGAGCATTAGTCCTGAATGTCCAAAACAAGATAATTAATCCACTAGGGGAACATATAGTATAATCTAGAATTTGATCAAATTGAACAACTAAGTGGTCCAAGTGCACATAATTATAATAATAATGAAGCATGTTATTGCAAGGACAATATTAATATAACAAATGGAAAACTAAACAATATTGTTAGTATATCTAGTTATATCTACTATGCCTTATAGGTTTTATTAATAGTAGCCCTTTCTCTGTCTCTCAGGTCTTAAACTTTCATCTGATATGTCACCCTCTATACTGAATTGTATAGTCACAATCACCTTAGATTCTCTCTCTTATATATGTGCTGCATAAAAATCCATTAGATTTTAATATTTATTATTTTAAAAAATCATGAAACACGCTAGATAAACATTCATTAAGCGCTCGTTTGACATAGTGTACAAGAATAATATTGAATAGTGTGTTAATATCGTTGATATTAGTTAGCTTGCATTGATTATCTAGAAATGATTTCTTATACAATATTTGTTTTGTTGTATTAAAAATAACATGCATTGCATATTTTATTTTTTTAAATATTGTTTTAAAAAGCACCCTCCATGGATGTAATGAAAAAAATCGTGAAAAAGGTTCTGAGGGGCAACTATGGTATATATTATCCATGCTAACTCACGCATTAAAACTAATTACAATGCTTATATCATGGTTTTCCATGTTCTTTTCTCATCTGGTGTCCAACTTTCGCTATCATTGAAACTCGACTAAATTCATATTCACTCTGAAAAGTATCATAACATAATATCAAATAGAGTGTGCCAAACAAATAAAGTACGTGTTATAATACATAGAATTAATGGATACATTATTTTTTCTTTATGTATCTTACCAAACGATCCCTAAAACCACCAATAACAACAAACTCAATATAATTTTATAGATAGAGTTTGAAAAGAATAAAGTACACACATATTTTATTCCTATTTATAAATAGATTGTTTTCGATAAACATTCTCTAAAATCATAAAAGTAATTAACCACTAGAAAAAGTTCAAAGAAATCCACTAGGTCATAGGTAAATTCCTTTCAAAGGTTAAAAAAATAAATCCACTTAGATACAAATTGTGACTTTAATGTTATGCTGATGCAATGGGCCTGAAATTCCCCTTTAAATAATACTAATGTTCACTATACTACTACTACTACTTTTGTTTTGTAACCACTTTCACTATAAAGGGATATAAGACTATAAGGTTTCTTTTTCCAATATGGTGTAAGATGAATTATAAGGGCAAACATGTACTAATGCCTTGCCACTTTCCTCATTAAATTCTTTGCTACAAATACACAATCACTTTTTTTTCTTCTTTCTCCCTAATAGCTACTATAGTATAGTCTATAGTACCACAAGTTTAGCACTAGCTAAAAAGAGTACTTTGATTTTACATCCACTTCTTTGGATATTTTTCTTTCAAATTATACCCCTCCGTTTCACAAAGAATGACCTAGTTTGATTTAACACGGAGTTTAAGAAAATAAAGAAGACTTTTGAATCTTGTGATTTTAAATTAAAGTTATGTCAAATTTTTAAAATTGCCCTTTAATCTCATGGTCTTAAACATGTCACGTGGAAAGCTGAAATTAAAATGTTACAAAAAAAAGAAAGAGGACATTCTTTTTGAAATGGATAGAACATGTTTTTTCCCCCTCCTTCTTGATTTTATTGTTTTAAAAAAAATAAAAAAATCTAGTTACCATCCAAAGTCTTGATAATTTTGGTTTAGTTTGGACTACTTTCTTAGGTAATTTAATCGTAACCGAGTGTTGTGGTATAATGAATCAGATCATTCTATTCTTAGGGGACGTTTGGTTACTGGATAAGGGCAAAGTTAATGCATGAATAATTTGATTATTCATGTATTAATTTTATACCATGTTTGGTTTGTAAATAGAATCAAAATTATTCATGTATATATTTTATACAATGTTTGATTGGTGTGTCTCCAAATGATGTATAAAAATTATTCATGTATTGATTTATGTGGTGTTTGGTTGCATTTTTGTAATTCTACATAGCTAATACTCACATAACTTATGAGGAAATCTATGTATAATTTTATGCGGGCTAGAAAGTGGAATAAGTTATGAGGATATTAGTTATACATGGATTAAAATAATAAAATTACATATTTACCCTTAATTTGTTTACTTAATTATTTATTTTTAAATAATAATATATTAATATTAATTCACAAGATTAATGAGTAATTTTTTATTTTTATTTAAAAAGGACTGGCCTAACTCAATTTTTTTTAGTTTCGTGATCCCCCCCCCCACACAAAACAAACCCAAAACTGTTTGCCCCCGACCCCGACCCAAACTGTTCCATTTTATTATTTGTGCGCATCATACTATAGATTTCTGCAACGCATCACACTATAGATTCCCCCCACCCCCACCTCCCACAAGGGCCTGTTGCATTTTATCTTGGATACAAGCTTTATAATTTTCTATTTAATAAAAAAACGTGTATTAATTTACAATAAATTAAACAATCAATAAGAAATAATATATGTATTATAATATCTACACAACTAAATCCTACATAATCAATACATGCATAACTAATACCTACATAACCAATATCTGCATAACTAATACCTCCATAACTCTAACTGGTAACCAAAGTCCCCTTAATGATTAAAAGAATTGACTTTAATATTACGTGTAAAAAAACAGGAAAATTTCATTAGGAGTATTATATTTAGCATCCGTTTTTGTGAAGAATAGCGAGTTCTTTTTAAAACGAAAGTGGCAGCATTTTCCTTTTGAAATATAGTAAAATATATTTTATTCACATGTATTATATACAAAAAACTCAATTCTAATTGAAATAGCGCTGATACATTATATGTGTTTGTAATTCAACTAATATTTAATTTAAAAATATCTTGGTCGAGAGTGCTGCGAGTAGTGTATAACAAATGGAAAATTTAGAAGAAAAAATTAATCATGATTTTCATACAAAGTCAAATACAAAGGTCAACTATTTTATAGCATATAATCTGCAATTGTCAATTCGATGAAAAAAAATATTAGTACCTCTCCTGTTTCTTAATTCGTTTTAAAAAAATATATTTTTTGATAATATTTTAATTTTAATTTTCGACGTGATTCGTTTAAAATAACAAATTAATAAACATTTTCACTTTTACAAATTCATGATTGAAAAAACTTTTTTATTTTTTTAAATTTCATATCAAGTTAAAATCAGACAAACAAATGAAAGTAGAAAATTATTTCAATTTTATGAAATTTGAGTTTCTCGATAAATCAGAAATTACGGGAAGTTTGACTTGAAACACAATTAAACATTGATATAATGTGATGATGATGACTAATTTAACACCAAATGAAGACATGAGTGACCACTAAATCAATCAGAAAAAGGAAAGTATTAGAAAAAAAGAAAGAGTGCAAAATTCAAAAATAATAATTTAAAAAGGAAGTCAGTCAAACAAAGATTGATCTGACATCACTATTGATAGAAAGAAAAAGAAGGCAAATTTCAAAACTGAGCATAGGCAGTGAGTAGTGGCATTTCTTAGCTAAATAAATATCCACTTGATAGAAACCCTACATCAGACCCTTTGCTAATTCACTATTAATAAACAACATTCGAATCAGCTTGCGTATATCTATCTCAATTATTTAACATAATATCCAGAGTTATGTAGAACAACATATCTACATTTTTACGGGTGGAGTCTAGAGAGGATAGTGTTTACGCAGACTTTACCTCTACAAGATAGAAAGACTATTATCAATAGACCCTTGACTAAAGTAAGAGAAATTTGATAGAAAAAACATGTAGTTATCTCTGTGTGAGCTACAAAACTCCTAGAGTAATAGTTCGACTACTAAGCAAGACACCGAGACTTAGGTAGACAAGAAAAAAAAAAGACCGAATGCTATACTTGAACAATGTTCTCCTATAATTTACAAAAAAGAGTCTTATAACACATATAGTTATCTCTGTGTGAGCTACAAAACACGAGTAGCTAACGACTACATCTCATCTTCATGGGCTGAAACCCTTCCTCAAACTATACGTAAACGCATAATATTTTGTGATTTATTGGAGTTACTAAATTCAACTGACGGCAAGTTGACAATGTATTCTTTTGTCATAGCCTCTATTATACTACTTAGTCACTATTCATATACTGTTTGGCCGACCTACCTACATTCCCTTCCCCATTAACATGTTGCATAGGCCCTTTGCCACCCAGAAATAATGCAGCAAACGTCTGTCTCATCACTGCAAATCAAAATATTGTTGGATTTTTCTAACAACAGATTTCGAATATTTTATGCACTTATTTTCTAACCTAACATAATCACATTCTAGACAAAGTTATGTAGAGAAACTGAATACAGCATCTTCTACTACTCATACATATGTGCAGACATCATATAGCAATGAGCATTCTTGGTTAAAACATGACTTCACAAGCATTGGGCACTTTCAGAACTTAGTTACCTATATAAACTCACAAATTCATCTCATGCTATCTAGTGACGGAGTATATACGAGAATTTTTAAGCTACTTGCACAGTATAATTTTATAGGCGACTCATCAGAGTTCAAGGGCATTAAGAAGCAGCATCAGCAATATGCTTTCAAGAATGAAACATTGATAAGTATATGCCACCATTTTCATGCACCAATTTAATCTGATTTCTCAAAAGTATTTGGGATGTATGGCCAAACACTAAGTAACCTGTAGTATAGTGAGGAATGGATGGAAACTGTATTTTCTTCCACTGTTACTCAGACAAACGAACTACATTGATCTACTTATAATGAGAAATAACATGTACAAACTGGAAAATTTCCGTTAGAATTTAATCAACAATACCACGTCACGTGCACTGCTACCACACAATCACCATCTTCTTACCAATGATGTCAGCAACTGCAACAAAAGGATATTTTTCTTAATATATACAGGAACGATACACGGCCATGTTTTACACGGTTACTGCATACATTCATGTTACTGGGCAAAATAGCCGAAGATGGCTGAAAAATTGACTCGGTATATATTCATGTGCAAAATAAGCATAGAAAGAAAACGCATGTCTACACCCACTCCTTTTGTTCCCCCTCTTAGGTGAACATGAAGAATTTGAATAATTTCTAGTAGGTTAAGAAAACACCGAGTTTGTCCAAGAACAACCAAAAAGTGAGCAACTAAATGATACTATCAACTTTGCCTGAGCTCTTACACAAAAATGATCAATCGTTAACCAATTGTTGTCACAAGAAAATTAATCAAACTTCTTATTCCACCAGCTTTACAGTTTATTTCATCTTAGGGTTTAGTTCATGGGAAAATATAAGGCATAACAATCAAGATGCAAATAAAGTTCCATGACTTAAGTCAGGGGCGGAGGTAGGCTTTATCATATCAGTTCGGCAAAACCAATGGCTTTTGCCCAAACATGAACAAAAAAATAAATTCAGAACTCAGTTATTAACCCTTAAGATCATTGTCCTAGAATCCAAAATCCATACAGGTTAAATCTTGGATCCTATCTGCCTTTAGTTCAGAGGGAATTAATTTGGTAGTTCAAACAGGCTAACCATGTTAGGAAAGGAAGAAACACTTCATACAAACAGCTATCACACCGTTAATATCCCCATGTTACTGATTAGACAAGAGAACTTTACCTCAAGAAATTCAAAAGGGTTTCCACTCTTATACACATCATTCTTCTTCGGCTTGTCTGTTGGTAAAATGCTGAACAAGAGTGTCCTCCATCCAATGAGTAATACAGCAGTACTCCCCATGGTAACTATTACGAAGTTGACTGGTGGTATATGACCCACAGAGGCAGCCCTTAGAGCTATACCCACCTGCAAAATAAGAGAAGCAGAGAGTAAATAAGAGTCAGCTCACAATCAAGAATCCTTGACGCCCAAGAAACGGAAGAAAAATGATAGGCTGATAGGAGTATTTTTAGACAAAATCCATGATCAAAGTCATGCTCCACACAAGTGGAAGGGACTGAGACTAATCTATACACTTATGTTTGCAGTGAACAGTTTTTCATGCTACAATCATACAAGTACAACATTATACCATGTTCAAGTTTAAACATACAAATAGTTCCCCCAAGACAAAGAGTAGCACGCATGATAGGTAAGACATGGAAAATGTCAAACAAATTACTTAATTGACAGAACTACTTCATCATTCCATGACTATAATGGAATTAGTGCCCACCGAATCAAGATTCGAGGAAAGCTTGAGACTAGAATGTGGTAGTCATCTATCAAACTCTAATTGAAGGCCAAAGGTTGCCTAGTAAGGTGACAATAACTTACCCACCAGCATCCATGGAAATGTCAAAGCAAGCATTGCATACCAAATATCAAGAAAAATACTAAGAAATATAACCCTATAATTTTACCAAAGACAGTAGAGAGTGAGTGTAACAGTGGCAAGATCCCCTCATGACCGATTTGTTACTTCTTACTACTCAAATCAAGACTTTTCCATTGCCATTTACTTGACGCAAGACAGCATCTTCCCAGCCAACACCACTGAATAAAATAATATTCTTTCTTACTGTCGCCACTGCTATTATTACATGGACTTGTGATGAAACTTAGGCAGAATTTCACTAACCATATAAATTTCTTCCAATCGGAGAAGTTGCAATATATCATATATGAACACCTAATTGTAAACATTGAACTAAAACAACAATTTTCACAAAATCATTCAACACTTCAAGCACCAAGCTGTAAAAAAAAAAGGACTTGTGGATGAGAACTAGGGGTTTTATTTCTTACAAGAGTTTGTCCAATGAATCATAAGCAGAATGACTTAACCATATATCTTTGCCTCTCAAAAAAGTTTCAATATATAAACACCAACTTGCAAAAATTGAACTAGACTGCCAGATTTTACAAAATCATTTAACACTTCAAACACCAAGCTATAACAAAAGGAGAGAACTGTTTGAGGAGAACTAGAGGTTCAATTCACAAATGGTTTCAAAGACAACTAAATTACACTGAAATATTCCAACTGTCCCATATGCTGGACACACATTATAAGTGTGTCATTAGCATAATTTATGAGTGTTGAGACACCACTTTAGTTATTTTCCCTTCCTGCCCACCTAACAACCCCTAATCCCAACTCAATTGTACAGCTTTTTTCAGCATTTTGTTTTGATCCTCCATTCACCATTAAAAAAAACAACAAAAAAAACAAAAACAATGGGTCTCTTTGCCTTATCCTCTATGAGGGGAGAAAAACCCTCAGCTGAAATAAACTACAACTAATAGTTTGATAGCATAGATACACCATTCTGTTCCAACTTACTCACTTTTGTCTGAATCCCATAAGCTTCAATATCCTTAAAGAAACTCCAATTCACACGATTATATTATTTTAATATTTTTTATGACTAATTTTAAGATAACTCCACCTTTTTTAAGATTGTGGTGTCAAAACCAGCTTGCGAGCACCTCAACTATTTTCCCGAGTACATGTTACCTCCATCACTGCAAGTATCGGGTAACATTGTCCACCAAGGCACCTAGTGTTATTTGCCCCTGCTAGAATTTTAAATTGAGGCCTCATCATGGTTCTCCTCCCACTTCATTGATCATTATGTCACACCCTTGGTGTTCTATTCCTCTCTATTCTTCTTAAAGTGTCTGAGCACAAATAAACTATTAGAGGATCGCATCTATAATCTATATTTATTTACAAATCCATTTGTATATGTCTAATAAAACTTCCATAACATCTTCAATCTTTTCATAAACAACTTTGTTATTTTTATTTTTTTTATGATAAGGGAAACCCGCAGCTGCTACCCTTTGGGTGCGCACAGGGTAATCCTATGCAATAGCTCGCAAACCACATAAGAGAGGTAACCCGCACAAGGCAAGCCCGGTGCGACGAGCTCAACCCAGAAGGCAAACCCATTGCTTTCGCTGGCAAGGGGTTTCGAACTTGAGACCTCCAACATGGAAGTCCCAAGCCCAAACCATTGGACCACCCCGAAGGGTCATTAACAACTTTGTTATGATCTTGTTAGGCTTGAAATATTTAGGCTCTTAAGCTCCGATTTTCTTTAGTATCAAAGATACATATGAGCCATCAGTATTTTTCATAAAACCTTCGAATTGGTTAAAAAAAAATTAAACATCAATCAATGCCTTAATAAAGTACCAACATTAGTGATGAAAAGCCAAGATTCTCGAAGCACATTCTGATTGAAAGAAAGTTTTTAACCTCCCTCCCTCCCCCCCTCTCTCTATACAACTTTGATATATGTAGTCTTTCTTGTTCTATGATGTCTTGATCTTCAATAACCTCTCCATTACTCACCAACTTATCTATTTGATTAACTCTTGTGGATATTTGGCATCTTATGAAGAAATAATTATCTTGTCATCACGTTTCAACCATAGACACCTACAATTTTGCCTCCATGTGATTTCTTCCAATCTAGTAATCTCTCACAAGTCCATCAGATTTCTAGCTTTTGGAGATTCCCTTCCTCAATCAACTACCTCATAACCAGCAATTTGTCAAGAGCCATAAATCTGTTCAGTAAAGTAACAAATTGCATAGCTATGCCACCGTGTCACAACTCTTTCCAAAAAATCCTTCGGTTTCATCCATCTGAAATATTGTCCCATTGATCACAGCTAAAAATTCTAAGATGATGATCCGAGAACTTTTGGCAAGATATTTAGTGTGATGTGTTTGAAATAATTATCCCATTCTAAAGATATCTATTCAGGACACTAATGATGTTCTGCACTTTCCCACCTCTATAATTAACTACCACATGACGAGGGATTCACCACTCCACCCCCTTTATGAAATCAGAGTCTCGACCATAAATCTTGTGTATCTATAATTTCACTATCTTTTAGAAGAGAATCTAGTGACTATTAAATCACCTACTAGATAGTGGAAATTTTCACCCATAGATTTCTCATTGTTATTTTGTTATTATGTCCACAAACATCAAGTCTATCGGAACAACCTCTCTACCTCTAAGGTAGGGGTAAGGCCTGTGTACAGTGTACACTCTACCCTCCCCAAACCGCACTTTGCGGGACTACACTGGGCATGTTGTTGTTGTCCATAAACATCTAAAATTGGTCAGTGTATTACTGAATAAAATTAAGATTAAGTACATGTCACAAATTCTTTCTTTTGCAACCAAGTGTTTCTTTCTTTCTGAAATGATAGTAAAGCCTATGTTCTATAAATTCGAATCCACTCAAGCAAGTTCCAAGCTTTAATATAATATCTAGCTCTGTTGTAGTTAACTAACAACCACAAGTGTTTCTTTCTTTCTGAAAAGATAGTAAAGCCAATGTTCTATAAATTCTACTCCACCCAAGCAAGTTCCAAGTTTTAATATCTAGCTCTGTGGTAGTTAAATAACAACCAGAGCTTACAACTACTCCTAGTTAAATTGGTGAAATAGAAGCATTCAACCGAGTTTTTAAATTTCCGTGTTAAACAAGTTGATTATCTAGACTTGTAAATAGGAAGCCCGGATAGTCAAAAGTTCAGTCACTCCTATGATGGATTTCTTTGGTATCCACCAGATAATTAAACTAGTCCACCAGAACATCCACAAATTACAGTATCCAATCAACTAGAATGTAAAGAGGACTTACCGGAATGCCTAATGACCATGATTTAGTAGCAGCAATGAAAGCCTTAAACAGACCATTCTTTCCTTTACCATCCTCCCCAAATCCTCCAAGGAAATACGCACTCAAAAACCAACCTAAAGAACCCACAACCATCATCAAAAATTCGAACTTTATGATCAAAATTAGGGATAAGGCACAAGTACCCCTAGACTATGACCGAAATCTCATAGACACACCTTTAACTAAACTAAGGTTGTATTACCCCTGAACTCATTTTTTGGTAATTTTGTACATCCTTTGACTTACGTGGCACACCCCGTGACTCCACTTAGTAGAGGCACATAGGAGATGTTTGGATGCCACATAGGCCAAAAAGGTGTACAAAATTACAAAAAAATGGGTTCGGGGTAATAGGACCTTAGTTTCGTTAAGGTTTGTCTACATGATTTCGATCATAGTCTAGGGGTACTTGTGCCTTATCCCTTCAAAATTACATAAAAACTTCAAAACAGAAGAATAACATCACAATTCCCTTACCAGCAATGAAAGGGTCAGCAGTTCGCAGTGTTTCGGGGTCAAAAACAGTGAACCCATGACTGAACCTTCCAATCGCAGAGAACAACAACAAAACCGCAACATCTCCACCAGCTAACAACGCCACCCAACTGAAAATAAAAACCCAATTCAACAACACAATCACATAAACAAACTAATCCAAAGCAACCCAATCAGATAAAAAACGCACAAAAACAACTTACCCCCATTTATTGATTTTATCACTAATCGAATTAGAATCGGGTTTCTCAAACTGAATAACACCTTCCAGAGGAACACTATTTTGACCCACGAAGGAAATCGAATCCTCTGGGCTAAAAGAAGCTGACCCATTACTGGAATTAGACGATCCAGCAGTACTAGTAGTAGCAGTTGAAGCTTCACGAGGTGCACCGGCGCCGGAAGAAGAAGACTCTGCATTAGCTAGAGTGATGGGTTTTGGTCCATTTTTTGAGCCGTGAATTTGGTTTTTAGTGGAAATTTGAGTGGGCCGACGATGGGAGAAAAGGGGAGGAACTGGATGGGTAAATGTGAGGGAACAACGATGAGTCGCCGATAAAGCTCCGGCGGGAGCTTGGGCTAGAAGGCTCATTGTTCCCACAACTTCCATTTCGTGGCTATTGTTTGATAAGAAGATTCCCGTTTTGGGAGTTTTGGTTTAAAATATAAAAAAAAAATTGGGACATTGTCAGCCTTGGAAAGGGCAAGGCTGTATTTGCCAGAAAAAATTAAGTGGTTGGAGAGAAAATCTAAGAAAATAATTAATTTTAGAAAAAACCCAACCAAAAGATTTGGAAAAAAAATAAAATATGTTGACAAGTCATAATTCTTGTCTGTTTTTAAATTTTGTAAAATGATTTGAATTTATCTTTCAATAATTGAGGTTAAATATACTTACGGCTTAGAAATTGTATATGGTCAGTGTCTCAGTGATGTAGTGTGATGATTTTGAACTTACATTATGATAGTTGAGACTATTAGTAATCCTGATCCATAAAAACTTTTGTAAAGATAATTTATACCGTGAGATATTTATGCATAGTTTAAAAAATTTAAATATATTGTTACTCTCCGAATTACTGTCGGTTCTCATTATAGTGAAATTCATGTCGATGTGTGATGATACCGCTATAACAGAAAGATGCTCATCATAGCAGTCTCAACCAAGTCAAGAACCGCTACAAAGTTTAAATAACAATGTGAGACTCTTTCCCTAAATTTTATATGAAATATATATATAAAAAAATAAATCTTGTATATCAATTTCTTACTTTTCTCGTTAACAAAATACATAGTTTGACAAGAACTTAAGAAGTCGTTTTCTTTCTTCTTTATTTTCGTTTCGTTAAGAGCCACACATCTACCTATGTTTACCATCGGTGTTGTCATTTGCTCGGTAACGAATTAATCAATTATTATAATTTCTTTTTTTTTAGGACTATTTTGTGTAGCTTCCTTGAAATAGAGAAGGAAAAGAAAAAAAAAATGCCAATTGATTGGAATTTTAATAATTGACAAGTGGAACCAAAAGAAATATTTTTTAGGACAATCTTTGTTTACCAACCACACAATGTCTAACCAAATTCAATTCTCTCTCGATACGTTCCTCAAAATTAAACCTTTATAAGTTATTTTTGTGTTTTAAGCAAGGATTTATTTAGGAGGGACGAGGGTATTCACCCCACTCCCTCGATAAATGTTTACATTGTATATATGATTTTTTAGTGTGTATTTATAGAAAGAGATTTTGAATTCTCTAGACACAAAATTAGACGTTAACTCAGTGGTTTAAGGGTTTAAAATTCATGTTTAGATTCCAACTTCAAAATCTAGACACTATTTTTATTTTTCAGACCCCTTAATGAAGTACGGCTATTTACTTATTACTTTACAAACCACAGCTAAAAACTCATAGCAGGCCTGAAAAATGGTCGGCCTACGTAATGTTTACGAAAGTTTAGGCCCAGCAGAAGAAACAGAAAACGTTAGATAAGGCCCATCAAGTTCATATCCTCATGGGCTCAACTTGCGTGTTTAGATTAGTTGGGCCGTTTCATGGTCCAATGTTGTTGTCAAATATAAACATTCTAAAATGGGAAACTTATAGAGATCTCAATAATTTAGGAACTAATTACTTAGTACACGCTAGTTTATAATATTATGAATCTTACAAGATTTTGATAAGTCCAGATATATGTAGCTCTGGCTATATGGGGTCAAAATTATGTGTAACTTATTCTAGATACACTATATCCAAGTGGATTCGCATGTATATGAGATACATAACAAATCTCACTCGCTTCCCTCCCGCCTTGCTCATCCCTCTCCTGTTTATCTGGGTCTATCTCGTTTGTCTCTCTCCCTATTTTAGTGTATATAGTAGCAAAAATATATGTGCTTAGGTGTATTTTCTCAACATATGATAGGAAACTGTTAATTAGTGATAAAATATATAGGCAAAATTAATATATAGATGTATGTCTAATAAGGTAGCTTTCCCATCCAAATAAAGCCCACTTGAAAGAGAAAAACAAAGTCCACAATTGTAGCCAAGTTACCAATCAAAATTGAACTTATTCCAACAATTGATATATATATATATATATTCTTTCATATTCTCATTTTGAAACACGAATCAGATTCATAAGGAACAAAAATTGCAAGAAGTGGTATCACTTGCATTACAAGTAAAAGATGATTGTCTTCAACAAATATTTTGGTACAAACATGATGACTATTGACTAGCGAATAACAAAGATTGATCGAACCAATCTGGACTGTGTTGGGATGGTCGAAATCTCTTCATCCTTAATTAAACGTCTTGTATTTAAGTCTTATGAATGAAATAAATTTTGTTGGGACCGTCATACGCAGAAATGAGTCTTACAATGCGTAAATTCAAATTTAAATCAATCTCTAATATGAATTCCGAATACGATATAATCAAATTAATTAATTAAAAGTAGTAGGGTGGGCAAGATTGGATCATGGAGGAAGGAAGAGAAAAATTGTCGCAGATGAGACTCAATCCCAAGATATTGTCACATGACAGGGTCTTAAGTCAGTGATTATTATAAACAAAAAAAAAACATAGAATTAGGAATTAGTTTCAATATTAATATACATATCATATAGTTTAATATGTTACATATATATTATAATAAATCCTTTAGGCTCTAATAGCGTGCGAATATTCGATAATTGCGTCCGAATTATTATTTCGTGCTCATGGATGTATGAACACGAGAATCCAAATTATTTAATTAATTAATCGATATCTCTTTCCATTATTTTAATTCATTTGCATGTGACTTGTGCTTTGAATAACTCATGTTTGTTGGGCTCATGGCTAAGATTACCATAAAATTAATGTATTTTTTTAAACTAAAATAACTTTTAAACAATCCAAAATGACTCCTTTTTTTCCCCTTAAAAATCTCAACTTGGAAATTTGAAAATGTATACTCTAAAAGCTCTAAATTGAGAAAAAAATATATATCTGAAAACAGAAAAGAACAAAAAGATGGGGAATCGTGACTCCAATGTGAGTCATAATTTGGGTATAGATTTTGAAAAAGGAAAGTTACATATACACAACTTATATGTAACTATATATATATTCGAAGTGTATAAATAATATATACTTCGATCATATTGATAAACTAAATAACAAAAGGTTCATTTTTAAACTCGATAGTACTCTTTTGTATATATCGCTATCTCACGCGGCTCTAGTTTTATTTAATTAGATCTATTGCTAGAAATGTCTATCTCAACAATCTTAATTTAATTTATATAGGGGATACCATAGGGAGAAGCATCTATAAATGTGACATGATTTATGAAATACTATATTCCCTCAAAATATTTGTCGTAATTCTAAAAAATATTGTCCCAAATTATTTATTATACAATTTTAAGATAAAATTTATTACTTTTCTTAGTTTATTCTTTATAATTATTTTTGAAGATTACAAACACATCAATATAACATTTTTTTAATAAAAAGAGATGATATATTAAGATGTAAATAAAGATAAAAAATTCTTTAAAAAAAAGATGACAAATAATTTGAAACGAAGCCAATGATATTTAGAAAGTAAGCATAAAAGCCTTTTATGGGGTAACCCAATCTCACTTGCATGGCCAAACTTTGTCATCTTTAGGATACCAAACCTAAGTTATTAATTTATAAAATAAAATAAAAATAAGGTATCTTTCTCTTGACCAAAACCAAAACCTTGGCAATTGTTAATTAATTTCATTTTTTTTTGGGGGTAACATGCAAATATAATATTGATCTTGGGCCGTGGGCTTTTTACAATGCAAAGGAATTGTTTGTTGGGGAGATTGTTGGTATCATGAGTGCTACAAATTCCAAGTAATTATTTAATTAAATTAAAGTAAAAGATTGGAAAGTTTAACTAACTCATCTCTAATAAAATTAGTGTTATTGGAACTCGTTCCCAAAAAAAAAAAAAGATTTATCCTCTGGGTTTTATTTAATCCAGGTTTATCTTGGAATAATCGCCTGTCTACGTTGCTCTCACGTGCCATGTGGCAACACACGTCAATAAGTATTTATTTTTTGAGTTTTCTATTCGATGCCAGTATCCATATTAGAGTCCTATCGTTTGAATTTGTGTCTTATGAAATGTTTCAACAAGATTCTTTTTTCATTTTCTACATTCGAACATACAACTTGATTAAAGATGGAGAAATTTATTTATCTATCTCAACACCGCTCTTACTGGTGATTTTCTTATTGTATGTTCATTGGTGTTGAGAATATAATTAACTAATAAAAGTGTAATCTGTCTAAGAACTTAAATTTTTAGATGAGATAGTAACAACGTTCAACTAGTGGCGTAGCCACCCTTATGTTAGGGTGTCCAACTGAACATCCTTCGTCGAAATATTGTACCGTATATACAAGTAAAATGATAAACAAAGTGGCTAAATAACACATTTTGGACACCCTTGACACAACAATATGATGTAGCCTAGTGGTTTCAAGCGCCTTGAAAGAGTAAAGACACACGAACTTAAAGTGTTTGTGTGTTTGAATCTCACTAGTAGCATTTTTTTTTCACTTTTTAAGAAGAGCAAGTTCACTTTAGCACTTGGATACCCTTCGTGAAATTTTCAGCTCTGTTACTGCATTCAACATGGTATTCAGATCAGGCAAAGGTCCAAATACTCACCATCATTTATATCAAAAATAATTTTTCACTTGTTTGAGAAAAAAAAAGAATCAAACCTGCACGTAAGAGGACGTATTGAGAATATAATCAAATAATAAAAATATGTTCTTTCTAATAACTTAAGTTTTTAGATGAAATAATCACACACTTTAATTAGGAAATAAAGCTAGAATATTAGGGATAAAAGAGTAAATGTTTAAACAAATAAAAAAAATGATTATAAGTTGAAAAATCAGAAGTTGATAATTTTATTTTACTACTACTAGACTTTTAAATTTTAATGTAGTTTCTAATGAATAATAATCCAATAATGGCGAATATGCATGCAAGAAGGAAATTTGAATTTGATGAAAAAAAAATCATAAATTGGAAGTGAGGAATGGTTTTTAATTCATAAATACTTAACTCTAAATTAGGTATAGGATACAAATTAATGTGAATATTATAATATCTGAAAGTACTCGTCCAAAACGATTTAGATTGCCTAGTTTGGTGTCATGAATTGGTGGAGTCTGCCTGGACCACCAATTTTTTCAATGAAAATTTTAAATAGTCACTACATAAATTTAGGTTTTGGGTTTGAGTATCCTTAAATATAGAGTCGTTAGAAAGCTTTTTATTTTTTAATGTTTTTAACACGAATCTGAATTTATTCAACTTTAATACATATATCAAACATCAAATATAAATTCAAACATATAATTAGTTTCAATTCCATGTGTTTATATATACTCACTCTTCCTAATTACTTGTCCACTTTTGAATTGACACACCGATTAAGAAAAAACAATAATTGACATGGAAAAAAAATTTGGCCAAAATTTTATTTTATCTATGTTATTTTGCCTTTTAAAACATTTTCCCCTTTTAATTTTAATACCTTTTAACTAAAAAATGGAAAAAGATTAGTTTATTTTAAAACAAAAAAATATTATAGTTTTTAAAATTTTCTGGCCAAATTCTGGACATTTTGCACTTCCCTAATTGACATGGTAAGTTACCATTTTACCCCTATTAATTATGAAGTGGTGAATTAAAAACTTAAAATTTTCGAGAAGTTCTACCTTTTACAAAGTAATTAATTGAGGGCATAATGAATAATAATAAAAATTATTCTTTCTTGATTTATCAAAATAAATAACTAATTAGGAATAACTAAAAAAGAAATATGGACAAGTAATTAATGAAAGATAAATGGAGCATATTCCAACTCCCAACTAACTACTCCTAAGAGTGTCATACAAATACCAATGAAATGTTGGAAAATGGGAAGAGTTTGCCTTTGAAAACAATGAAAGACAAAGTAGAAAACCTTGGAGATGAGGAGACCTAGGAAAACATAATACCTAAAATACACCAGGACAAAACATGGCATGTCTTCTTCCAATTTTTTTTATTTTTTTATATTTACTTTCACCGACTAATTGTTTAATAATTTTATTTTATTTTAGAAAAGAAAACTTTTTTTGACAAGACATGCCTTTGGGAGTACACACTCTTTGGACCTTGATTAACTAACTTCCTCCCTAGTACAACCCCTCGCCCTTCTCCACCACCACTACACACTCGTTCCGTTCTAAAATAAGTGTAGTTTTATTAAAAATAGATTTATCCCAAAATAAAGACAATTTAATCGAGTAATACTTTATATTTATCATTCTACTTTTAAAGCATGAAAAAAAAACTAAGATAGTATACTTATTTTGAAACGAAGAAAGTGTTTATAGTCTATATAAGTATGCAAATACATTTTGAAGTTCCCATGTTAGCTAGCAATTTCCCAGTGTAGTCATGTCTTGGAAACTACCAGTAAACTATTTTCAACTAAAAACTGAGAGGAAGAAGGATACAATCATGTCATCTTTCATATACAAGTCTTTCTTTATTTTATGTTCTCACAGGGGACCATATGATCTTTCTTAAGTCACCAAAAGACAAACATTTTTGTACCTTTAACATTTTAATCATAATTTCCCCAAAAAGATAAATAAAACAATATTCCATTCGTTCACTTTTATTTGTTAATACTGATCTTTGTATTTTTAATAGTATCAGATATTTTTTTTTAAAATGTGCATCTTAAATATCTAATGATACTAAAATCTAGTACTCCTTTTTTCATATATATGCATGTCTATCAAACATAAACATTTAGTTTTTTATGATTATAAGCTTTAAGCCTTTTAACTATGTAATTATATTTGCACAACCATACATTAACTATATTAGGGAAAAAGGACAAATATATCTTCGAACTATCGTAAATGATATGCAGATATCCTCTGTCATACTCTTGGGACATTGGTGCCCCTGTCGCCAAAAACTAGAGCATATATATACTCTTTATATTAACGGATATACACAAGTCATAATCTTATCCACCGACCCAACATTTATTAAATATCGGATCGACGGATAAGATTATGTCACGTGTCCCTATTTAGTCTTCCGTTAGAGTGAAAGGCATATATGCTCTAATTTTGGGACGATAGGGCACCTATGTCTCAAAAGTATGATGGATGATATCTGCATATCATTTACGATAGTTCGGAGTTATATTTATCCTTTTACCCATTATATTATTATAGTTAAATTAAATTTTGTAATTATTATTTTATGTAATTACGGAGTGATTATCACCTTAGCAATTCTCTTTTATTTACTATGTAGCCATTAGATTGTGCAATTACAATAAATCCCTTAACTTACGGGACGCCTTCAAAACATACCCTTATTATTTTGAACCAATTTGAATGGCTAAAAATAACTTATTAGTATTGTAAATGGGAGTAAAATATTTGCAATTGCCAGGTAAAAATCTGTTTCAATAACTACTGCTCTACAAAATATTGAAAATAATTTGATAGTCTCTCCTATACCTGTTTATAGACTTATAGTTCCAACTTCCAAAACATGTTTTTTTTAATAGTAAACCTTATTTAAAAAATGAAAATAAAATAAAACCATCAGGTAATTCATGTGATTCCCAAGTCCAATGAAATCTTGGAAAAATGGTAAAACCTAAGTAATTTGTTGTCTCGATTATTTGTGTTGCCAATTAAACTATAGACAACCCCTCACCTAGCTATACATATATTGAACCTCATCACTTGAGTCAACATGCCCAAAAAAATTACTCTACTAATTTACAGCTGTACCCTATTAATCTTAGGACAAGAATTGAAGAGGATATATAATAGCTTAGGTTATAATATTATCTAACGATTTATTTAGGGTGGTTTGGAATACGACTTAATCTGACCAAAAATAACTTTCTTTTTGTCTCAGTAAATTAATACTCTGCTTTGTATTTTTTTTATTTTTATAATAGGCGTGAAAAGAGCTAAAACAATGTCTTAGAAGAGAATTCATGGCTATACTCCAACTGTCTCCCC
>NW_006239155.1:695345-711645 GCF_000226075.1 Solanum tuberosum
CCCCCCCCCCCCCCCCCCCCCCCCCCCCCCGATTTCTAAGTTCATCTCCCTTTGCAAAAAGAAACTGTCATTTATTGGTGTTGAAGGCATTTAACCCTCTGTTATTATTAGTAAGATATATTATCTTGCTTTCGTAACATGAATCATTTCAAAATTGACTTTTCATGAATGTAAAAACCTAATTAGTGTACTGTATATTTAATCGCACTGACTAATTGTCTTGGGACCGAAGGATCGAGTAACCAAAATCAAAGTTTAATTTATTGCAAATTATATTACGTACTTCCTCTATCTAATTTTATTATTCAGTATTGACTTGATACACCTCTTAAGGACCAATAAATAAATAGAATGTCGATATTTCTATATCAAGTTATTACACTAACATTTAAATATAATAAAGTTAATGCTGACTAATAATTTGTCTGATTACATTAAGTTTGCTGCTGCTCAGTTTTACCCTTTTCTTGTATTTCCAAAGCACTCATTTATCTCTCAACTTCGATTTAGTTCAATTCAACTACTACTACAAATCCAATTCACTTTTAAGCCTTACTTTGTAAAGAGGGCTGTTAACATGACGTTTCTTAATTTTGAAAATAAATAAATAATACTAATAAGTATTGATGACAAGAGATTTGAATAAATTCATCAAGGAATTGACAAAAACAATTTGAGATACATATAAAGGCAAGCATGTCGGAAGTTGGGGTTTCACTATATATTGTCAGTTCGTATGTTTACCTTTTTATATTTTTATGATTTTTAGTAAAAATTACAATTGCAATGATATGTTGATGAAAATGAAGGATGTTTGTTCACTTCAATAGGTTTCAAACAAGATAAACACATAGAGTAAGTTGATCGAATTAAGTTTTCAAGTGTGATTTTTATGATATGTATAATTGTGCCTAAGAAGCACATATCGATTAAAATTGATTATTCTTTTGATCAATCAAAACGATACACGCTTCTTCCAAAACATGACATTCTGATATAGATGATGATATATTGTTTCCATAGTACGACACATATAATATAACGTGCAATAGTTTGAACTTAATTTGGAAATTAAGGACTATATAAGACTTGTATTGCATTATTGTCGGCAAGTGTTACATGGACTTTTTCATCTTCCATTATTGAACAAGAGTTATTATTAGAGTATTATTATTATAACTATTTGTTTGTTAACAGCAAATTATTAAGTGGTGTGTTATAGGGAGACAGACGTGAAACACTCGAAAACTATCTAATTTTAGTACTAAGGTAAAGAGTAAATGGCAAAACAAATTTGTACATGTCCCTCCAATAAAGATATGTTTGGCTTTAAATTGATGCCACAACGTCTTACTCCGTACCTACATGCATTTTAATATATCTTTGTACTGAAGTACTAACAAGGTTTAATAAATCACCGTTCGTAAATTTTATTTAGACACATAATTACGATTTACATAATTGAATATATATATATATATATATATATAATGATAAAGTATTTCAATTTGCCAGTTCTAATTCATATTTTGAAAAACGTTTCTACATGTGTTCAAAAGTGTTTATTACATAGGCAAGTTAATCAGATAATGTATATATATACACATTAATATCAATTGAAGCATGCCTGATTATATGCATATAATTAAAGTTAATTATTTAATAAGTAAGCGTCAAAAACATGTGTTACATAAGTTTTTACAAAAAATATTTTACCATAGATTCAAATGTTCGTCGATATTTAGTGCCAAAACTTAGTGTAGCATGATTGATGGGTGTGACATTGACAGAGCACACATAGTGTCAAATATGTCCTTAAAATAGTTAGATCGATCTTGATGATCGATGCCTCTGTTTTCCTAACAGAATCACTATTCATCAAAGAGAAAAATGACAATACTAGTCCCTCTTATTTTTGTTGGTTGGTCTAAAGACTAAATTAAATCTAAAACTTATATACTTAAAGCAATAGTTTGATTGCAAATGAATATGTTTTCTTAGCGGCAATTAGCAATCGTTGATAATGTCCCTAAAACCTATAGTCACATTGGATTCAAAGATAATAAATAATCTCGATAGAGATTTTAACACTCTTTGTTAATATGCATATTTATTCCTGTTAAAAAGTTATTTTTGTTGTAACATTAACACTATGATTAAATACAGACAACGTAACAATGTTTACCTTTCATGGAATTAGTTCTCGAAATGGCTAATACATGTTGGGTTTAGCAAGGTGTGAATGGGAAATAAGAAGAGAAAATGGAAAGTGGGCGAACCAATTTTGGAGGGAAAATGAAAAGTCATTGCAAAGTGCAAGTGAAAAGTCATTTTTACCATATTGGTAGAGGAAAAGAAATTGTTGTCCTTATATTAGGAAACACTTCCTATAGTTCTTAAAGGGTTAAGAAGAAGGTGCTCCCTCGCGCCGTCGTCGTCGCTCGCTTGGTCTTGGCTTTGGCTTCGGCTTTGGCAAATGATATGATTGATTGATAATTAGTTAAATAACGAAATTAATTTGGCTACGAATTATTTGATATTCGAGCGTAACGGTAAATTCGTTTGAAAGGATTTGTTCCTTCCGAAAAGTCGTTACTTTTTCCCAAAAGACACAACGTTCTGGAAAAAATGGGTCTGAACAGACGCGTTCCTTACTGCTAATGGCTATAAATAAGAGGTCATTTTCGTTTTTCAAACACTGAATTTTTTTTCTCTCTGCATATATTTTCTTACATAAACAAAATTGTCGATCGACTGAATCTGTGTGTGCTCTTGTTGTTGTTCTTGCGTTTACTGAAGTTATTGAAGTTTGAGGTACCACTACTTCTTTAACAGGTTAATTCGTTTTATCTTGGGAGGAATTAATCTGCATGCATCCTCAGATACAGTGAGGAGATTAAATTTCTTAAGGAAACACAGTGATTTCTGTGGATTCGGATTAAAAATCATTCTGTCTATTTCATCTTTTTCTGTTTTTGTATTTTTGACTAACCTGAATACAGGAGATAACAATCTTAAGAAATTTAAAGTTTATGTATTTGAGGTTTATGGAGATTAAAACCTTTATGGTTTTCTACTCTGTTTGAATTTTTAAAATTCATTCGATTAACGATTACAAGAACATAAAAACTTTATTGTTAAATCAGAAACAGTCTGTGTAAGGATTTATTATTTACTGTTAGTATTTCACATACTAAAATTGTCTGCCATTTGTGACAGAAAAATGACTAATTCAAGTCAAGTAAATTTTGGAACAGTAAGTGCTGCAACAACATCGGTTGCACACAATCGTTCAACTACTGCCGTACCATCGACTGAGAAACCTGCTAAGTTTTCTGGAGTCGACTTCAAAAGATGGCAGCAAAAGATGTTCTTCTATCTGACTACGTTGAGTCTGCAGAGGTTCATTAATGAGAACGTTCTTGTTATGTCGGATGAAACTCCTCCCGAAAAATGATTCTTGGTAACAGAAGCATGGACACATTCTGATTTTTTGTGTAAAAATTATATTTTGAGTGCCCTGCAGGATGATTTGTACAATGTGTACAGTAATGTCAAAACCACAAAAGAACTCTGGAATGCTTTAGAAAATAAGTACAAAACAAAGGATGCTGGAATAAAGAAGTTCATTGTGGCAAAGTTTCTGGACTATAAGATGATAGACAGTAAAACCGTTGTCACCCAAGTTCAAGAATTGCAAGTCATAATCCATGATCTCCTTGCTGAAGGTATAAATTTATTTAATACCTATGTTGGAAGTATTAAGTCTATTCTTAATACTCACATAATCTTTAATGTAGGATTGGTTGTGAATGATGATTTTTAAGTGACTGCCATTATTGAGAAGTTACCTTCATTGTGGAAGGACTTCAAAAACTACTTGAAACATAAACGCCAGGAGATTACTGCTGAAGATCTCATGGTAAGGCTGAGAATCGAAGAGGATAACAAGGCCACAAAAAAGAGGTCACGTGGTAATTCAGCAACATCTGGAGTAAATATTGTTGTAGAAGATCCCACAAAATAAAATAAAAGAAAGAAAACATATGGTCCAAAGAGCAATCCTCCTAAGAAGAAATTCAATGGAAGCTGCTTCAATTGTGGCTAACGTGGTCATAAGGCTACTGAATGTCGGGGTCCCAAGAAGGACAAGAAGAAGGATCAAGCAAATTTGGCTGAATCCAAAGGAGAGATGGACGACCTTTGTGCAATGCTTTCAGAATGCAACTTGGTTGGAAATCCAAGAGAGTGGTGGATAGATTATGGTGTCTCATGCCATGTTTGTGCCAATAAAAAATTATTTTCATCATATACTCCAGCACCTACAGACGAGAAATTGTTTATGGCAAACTCCGTTATTGCAAAGGTAGAAGGAACTGGCAAAGTCCCCTTAAAGATGACATCGGGCAAGGAGGTGACTTTAAACAGGGTCTCGTATGTTCCGGAATTGTGAAAGAACTTAGTTTCTATACCAGTTCTGACTAAGAACGGATTCAAATGTGTATTTGTTTCTGATAAAGTTGTAGTGAGTAAGAATGAAATGTATGTAGGAAAATGTTACCTCACTGACGGCCTCTTTAAACTCAATGTAATTGCAGTTGATATGAATAAAGATTCTGCTTCTTCTTACTTGCTTTAGTCTAAATGTTTATGGCATGAACGTTTGGGACACGTTAATAACAACACCTTATGAAAACTGATTAACTTAAATGTTTTGCCTAAATTTGAGTGTTATAAATCAAAATGTCAAGTTGGCGCTGAATCTAAGTATACTAAGCATCCTTATAAGTCTGTTGAAATGAATTCATATCCCTTAGAACTGATTCAGACGGACATTTGTGACATGAAGTCAACACCAACACGTGGTGAAAAAAGTATTTCATAACTTTTATTGACGACTGCACTAGATATTGTTATGTCTATTTGCTAAATAGTAAAGATGAAGCAATAGATGCATTTAGACAATATAAAACTGAAGTTGAAAATCAGTTGGATAAAAATATCAAAATGATTAGAAGTGATAGAGGTGGAGAATATGAATCTCCATTTCTAGAAATATGTTTGGAAAATGGAATCATCCATCAAACTACTGCACATTGCTCTCTTCAATATAATGGAATTGCGGAAAAGAAAAACCAAACTTTATAGGAAATGATGAATGTCTTACTTATAAGTTCAGGTTTACCACAAAACTTGTGAGGGGAAGCTATCATTACAGCAAATCGAATACTCAATAGAGTGCCTCACACGAAGACACATGTTATTCCATATGAGAAATGGAAAGGTAGAAAACCTAACTTGAAATATTTTAAAGTGTGGGGGTGTCTAGCCAAAGTCCAGGTTCCTATACCTAAGAGGGTGAAAATAGGGCCTAACACTGTGGATTGTGTATTCATTAGATATGCCACAAATAGTAAGGCATGTTGATTTTTCGTTCATAAGTCCGAACATCCGAATATTCATGATAATACGGTAATGGAATCACTGAATGTTTTGAACATATCTATCTGTATAAAAGTAGATTTGAGTCATCTAGTAGTGGGTCTAAACAACCTTGAGAAGAACCAAAAGAGAATGAAACCAATGAAGAGAGTTCAAGGAGCAGTAAACGTCAAAGGACAACTACTTCATTTGGATATGATTTTGTAACATTCCTTCTTCAAAGTGAGACTCAAACATTCAAGGAAGCGATGCTGTCTAGCGACTCAACCTCTTGGAAGGAGGCTGTCAATAGTGAGATTGAATCAATCTTAAGCAATCATACCTGGGAGTTGGTTGATCTTTCTTCAGGGAACAAACCTTTGGATTCAAAATGGATCTTAAAAAAGAAGATGAAAGATGATGGAACTATTGACAAATATAAAGCAAGACTTGTTGTCAAAGGCTTTAGACAGAAAGAAGGTCTTGATTATTTTTGACGCATACTCGCCAGTGACTAGGATTACATCAATTCGGATGTTAATTGCCCTAGCTACAGTATACGGTCTTGAAATCCATCAAATGGATGTGAAAACCGCCTTCTAAATGGAGAGCTGGAGGATGAGATTTACATGGAACAGCCTGAGGGCTTCGTAGTTCCCGGTAAAGAAAAGAAAGTATGCAAACTTGTTAAGTTACTTAATGGACTAAAACAACCATCGAAACAATGGCATGCAAAGTTTGTTTAAACCATGCTGTCAAATGGATTTAAGATCAATGAGTGTGATAAATGTGTTTACATTAAAGACACTCCGTATCAGGAAGTCAGTGTATGCCTATATGTGGATGACATGCTGATAATGAGCAATGACATTGCCAATGTAAAAGCTACTAAGCGTATGCTTGCTAGTAAGTTTGATATGAAAGGTTTAGGAGTAATCGATTTGATATTGGGAATAAAGATTCACAAAACTCCTAACGGTCTAGCATTGTCTCAATATCATTATATTCAAAAGGTACTTGAAAAATTCTAGTATTTGAATTTCAAAAAGGCAAAGACTCCAATTAATATGAACCTTAATCTTGCTAAGAATAAAGGTGAAAGTCAGTCTCAATTGGATTATGCCAGAGTATTGGGAAGTTTGATGTATGTCATGAATTGTACACGACCAGACATAGCCTGCGCTATAAGTAAACTAAGTCGATACACATGTAATCCCAATCAAAATCATTGGTTGGCAATGAAGAGAGTTATGGGGTACTTAGAAGACACTCAAAACTATGCTTTGCATTACAACAAATATCCAGCAGTTCTTGAAGGATATAGTGATGCAAATTGGATTACTGGGTCAACTGAAACGTAATCCACGAGTGGAAATGTTTTCACTATTGGTGGAAGAGCAATATCTTGGAAATCATCCAAACAAACATGTATAGCTCGCTCTACAATGGAGTCTGAATTCATCGCATTAGACAAGGCAGGTGAAGAATCTGAATGGCTCCGGAATTTCTTAGAAGATATTCCGTTTTGGCCCAACCCAATGTCCCCTATATGCATACACTGCAATAGTCAAGTTGTAATAGGAAGGGCTGGAAGCGTTATATATAACGGAAAGTCTCGTCACATAAGACGAAGAAATAACTATGTTAGACAACTACTCTCTAGTGGAATTATCACAATTGACTATGTAAAGTCAAAGGATAATGTGTCGGATCCACTTACAAAAGGCCTAACTAGAGAGGGAGTTGAGAGATCATCGACGGGAATGGGACTATGGCCGAGAACAAGTCATCGTGGCGGTAACTCTACCTAGAAGACTGGATATCCCAATATCTAGGTTCAAGGCGATAACACAAAGTCATAGATGACGGTTCAACATTGTCAAAAATTATTTTATGTCCACTCTCATGATGAGACAATGTTCAGTAACCAGGATAAAGGCATAAGGACTTTTTTAATGGTTTCTAAGTTTGATACAAAGTATATCAAATAGTGTATCTACGGGATAACACATTTAGAAACCACATATGTAAGTGTGAAGTGTAAGCCGGTTCAAGGAGAATCCGGTAAGGCCAGTTCTCTAAGCACTTATTAACCGAGATGTGTTCATAACTGAAGTGAATAAAACAATGAAAACTAAAAACAGTTCAAAGGTTGATTGTGTGACTTATATTGTCTAGGTATATACCAAAGCTCGATGGTTCAAAGATATCAAATCTACCGATTGACCGAGTATATCCGATATATGTTCACTACGGAAAGTTTAAAGGGAAACCTACTTATCCAAATGCAATTAACCCTTACTTACGAGACACACAAGTTTTTCATGCATATGTTTTAACAATGGTCATTCCCCATTCATGTGGGGGATTGTTGGGTTTAGCAAGGTGTGAATGGGAAATAAGAAGAGAAAATGGAATGAGGGGAACCAACTTTGGAGGGAAATGAAAAGTCATTGCAAAGTGCAAATGAAAAGTCATTTTTACCATATTGGTAGAAGAAAGGAAATTGTTGTCCTTATATTAGGAAACACTTTCTTTAGTTCTTAAAGGGTTAAGAAGAAGGTGCCCCCTCGCGCCGTCGTCGTCGCTCGCTTGGCCTCGGCTTCGGCTTCGGCTTCGGATTCGGATTCAGATTCGAATTCGAATTTGGATTTGGATTTGACAAATGATTGATTGATAATATTTTTGGACAAAATTTATTTAATCAATCTTGTTAATTCATTTCTTTTCTCTTAAAACTTAATTCAGAATATTAGTTAAATAACAGAATTAATTTTGCAACAAATTATTTGAAATTCACGCATAATGATAAATTCGTTTGAAAGGATTTGTTCCTTCCAAAAAATCGTTACTTTTCCCAAAAGACACAACGTTCTAAAAAAAAAAGGGTCTAAACAGATTTGTCTGAACAGACGCGTTCCTTGCTGCTAATGGCTATAAATAAGAGGTTGTTTTCGTTTTTCAAACACTGGATTTTTTTCTCTCTTCATACATTTTCATACATAAATAAAATTGTCGATCGACTGAGTCTGTGTGTCCTCTTGTTGTTGTTCTTGCGTTCGCTGAAGTTATTGAAGTTTTGAGGTACCGTTACTTCTTTAACAGGTTAATCCGTTTTATCTTGGGAGGAATTATTCTGCAACCTCGGGTACAGTGAGGAGATTAAATTTCTTAAGGAAACAAGTGATTTCTGTGGACTCGGATTAAAAATCATTCTGTCTATTTCATCTTTTCTGTTTCTGTATTTTTGACTAACCTGAATACAGGAGATAACAATACGCACTACAAAAACCAACTCGATCAAATACAACCACCGTCGTGATTTTTAACATATCATAGAAACCAAAAGTGTTAAATTTTAGTAAATATTAGGTATTAAAAGTGAGTCAAGAAGAAAGTAAAGGGCTAAAGCTGTTCAAATGTACATCTAAAGGATCATCATAGACTAACTCTCATAAATGAGGGACTATTGTTGCTATTTTCTTATTTTCCCTCTATAATTATCGAAACATATCTAATGAGACATTCACAACGAAGTTTATTATTTGCATGTGTGAAAAGGATAAGGCATGCTAGTTGCACTACCTAGCTAAATAATTTGTCCTTTATTTGCGATTTCATATTATATGGTCAGTATAATTTAACCTGTTATAATAAATTATTAAATATAAAATTTAATCTAATAGCTATTACTCTATTATTTACAAAAGTGAAATATTATAAATAATTTTTATATCATCGATATATAACACTTCAATGTATAAAATATTACATCCCACATAGGTTTCGACGTTTCATAATTGCAAATCTTATCATTTCACAAATGCTCTTTCTCCATCAACCATAACGTGTCTATGTACCTTGTACCCAAAAATAAATGGAACAAAATATAAATTAATAAATTAAAAACACGTTTGATAGTATAGACTATAGATTATGGGCAATTTTGAGAGGTCCATGAATTAGGATGAAAACATCCCACCTAACTAAAAGAACTACTTTTGTCTATTTTAAATACTATCACTTTCTATATTTTGTACTATAGTATAATATTTTTTATTATAATATTTTGAATGATATTTGTAAGTGCATAAGGTTAAAATAATTGACGTAACAAAATTCAATAATATCTCTTACTTTTAAAATTTTATATCCAATCAAATTAAAACACATAAAATAATAATAAAAAAAAAGCAAGAAAGAGTCAGATCTGTCTATAACAATTATTCTTTTTATTAGCGTCTTGTTTGTCTAGATATTTTTCGCATTACATTTAAGATATTATTATAATAATCTTATAATATTTTGACAAACGACGTTTTTAGACGTACAATATAATAAGTGAAGAAGATGGAAGAGGGTCCTAGTGGGGGTTAAAAGATGACGTTAGAAGTGGCCAAAATATAAAGGTTGGAGAAATGGGGACATAATTTGGCTGTCGGCAAAGAGGAAACGAGTGAGCTTCTCCTTATCGTTGTTTGCATTATTGGCTCTTACAATTATTGGAAATTTTTTATGGAAACTTTATTTTAGTACATAAATTCAATGGTACCAAATAATAATTCTTTTTTTAATCAAGTTTTTTTGCAGAAAATGGTGGAGAAAGTATATATGTACATATCTATACACCGTCATTGTGTTTTAATATGTCTTGTATGTATGTACACGCATTAAAATACATATACGTACAATGAATACGCAATCATACATAGAAGTTTGTTCGGTTTTTTTTTCATACTCAATGTTCGATATTCGTTTTGAAGTTTAACTAAATTTAAATTTGCATTGAAAAGTCGCATATGGGGGAAGGGGGGGTAAAGTGTCTTAAGTCGTCCTCGAATCTAGATATTTGGTTAAGAATGAAAGTATAAAAATATGACATCTAACTCCTAAGTATAATTTAACCTCAAAAGGTAGTTTATGAAAAGAGGATTATCCAAAATTTAATGTAGTTCATTTTCCTAACCAATGTAAGATTTTTATTCATTCTAATAAAAATGTACTTATCATTCCATTAGAACCTTAATTGATTGTGCTCATACGTTTCACTCAAGCGCAAAGTTAAACAATCAATGTTACGACTTATAAATTTAATTAATAAACTTTGTGAAGTACGAATTTAAATTAATCAAAACTTTAAAACGAACAGGTCAAATTAATAAGATCCAAAAAGATGATGAATATAGGGGACCATGATGATGGGTGGGGTGGAATACACATGGCAATAGGCAGAGCAGGGGGCTTAGTTGACTTGTCTAAATCAAAGCACAGTACATCATTCTTTCTTCTTTTCCCAATGAAATGAAATTGTTACTTTTTTTATTAACACCACCGTGTTGGGATTCCAACATTTTACTGTTATCATCATTTTTATTTTGACCCCAAAAATCTTGTCTATATTTTTCAAATTTCTCAAAATATCTCTCATATATCTTTGTTTGGTGAGAGTTAAATTATATACTCAAATATTTTTTACTCTTTATTTTTTTGTGTAGGAGAAGGGAAGGAAAGGACTAACCTCCTCTTCTTTTTCTTTGTTGGCAAAAAAGAATTAATCAATAATTATTATGTAGTATCATATGAAGATCATTAGTTTTATTAATGAGAAAAATGAGAAATATACCTTCGAACTATTGTAAATGGTATGTAAATATCCTCCGTCATACTTTTGGGATATCGGTACCCCAACCATCCAAACAATAGAGCATATACCCTTTATATTAACGGACATACACGTGTCATAATCTTATTCACCGATCCAATATTTATTAAATATTAGATCGACGAATAAGATTGCGCCACATGTCCCTATTTAGTCTTCCATTAGAGTGGAGGGCATATTCTCTAGTTCGGGAATGTATTTATCCCTTATCCCTTTATTAATTAACCATTGATATTTGTGGGACTTTTTAAATCTTTAACATTTCACCACACGATTAGAATTGAACATTTTAAGAATGAACCATTTAATTTAAGCTCACATTGAGCATATGAGTTCTGCTTTGATATCATGTAAAGACACGAATCCTTAACAACACAATTCCACATCATAATCTACTTTATTAAGAATGATTGTCAAACTTCACATAAAGAGAACCGATCTCTTTAACCATAGAAATGGAACTCTTTTCATTCTTCAAACATATATATATTGAAGGATCATCAACTCATATCCATTTGTGGATCTAGATTGAGGGTTATTATTATTTTAGATAGACGAACATTATTAATGAGTACAATTCATGACTCTAGCAATAATAACTTAAAGTTTTAATCCATTTTTGGTACGACAACTGAATTTAAAAAGGAAATTAAAAACTACTCATAAAAAGGTCTGATCATCCAACTTTAAACATGCGACAAAAAACTTTGCAAAATCTGAATTTCTTTTTTGCAGGAGTCATCTTTCAATATTTTGAACCAAATGACATGCGCCTTATTATTTAAATTTGTCGTATTAGTACTATTTTCAAGTTTTTAGTTTAACTATATGTTGTATTTTGATTAGCGTATTATTTTATTGTTTTCTCTATTAATTATTATGTTTTCATTAATAATTCTACATGCTAAGGATAAGGATAAGGTGCAATGAGATCCTCCGGTTTAGCTCCTTTAGTTAAGGTGCCCAACAATTGAGTTTCGTAGTTTAGATAAGCATTCGCGAAAGGTCTTGTGGTGCATCCATCTAGAACAACCCTCAAAACTTTTAGCTCCTTTAGTTAAGGTGCCCAACAATTGAGTTTCGTAGTTTAGATAAGCATTCGCGAAAGGTCTTGTGGTGCATCCATCTAGAACAGCCCTCAAAACGATCCAAAACAAGAATGATTACGTTCAAGCAGAGATCTCACCAACGATAGAGGCGGGGAAGACCTATATACTATTGATTTCCCGATATCGATTTTGAATGCTACTAAACGACAAGAATTGTCTATTTGATAGGGCACATGCATCACACATAAGAAAGACACTGAAAGACTTACAATGAATTTGTCCATTTCGATATCAGCGTTACAACAACAACTAAATCAGTAATAGATTTGGCTTATATTTCCTCTTCTCTCGTATTTGACCATCTTTCTGATGGTGAAGGAAGAAATTATAAATAGAATTGCGACAATGGAAACGAAGCATGCGGCTTTCAAAAACAATGTTTTTATCTCCACGAAATAGAAGATCGTATACAATCTACCTTTTTTAGATTTCATCACTAAAATTACACTAATGATGTTATTATTATTTAATATGCGGGAATTTAAAATAAAATGATTTTTATATAAAAATTACTCTAGCTAAGAAACAAATTCAAATGAAATGCAACCAAAATGTTGTTTATTTATTTATTTATTTTAAAATTTGAATATTAAGTACTGTCTTTATTCTAATTTATGTGACATATTTTATTTTTCAAAACTCAAACCGTATAAATTTAATAGAGAATTTCTTTATGAAATCTTCAAACTTTTAAAATAAAATTTATATCTTAATAAACTACGTAAAATATGTCATATAATTTAGAAAGAGGAAGTAGTAATAATTTAAATGTTGAATTTAATTAAGAATACCTTTTTGAATAGCTTGAATTGTCTTCTCGGTAGGGCTGCCTGTCCTACGAATTTTATAGCTCTCACAAAAGTCGCACCCTTCACGCGCCTCCGTACTTCACCAGCTCATCCTTTTCCCTCCGTGCTATTCACGCGCTTTGTTTACGCTAGGCAGAATCTAAACGCCACGCGAGATGCACGTGACTAGATCTTTATTTTCTCAATTAATTCGTCGACATAAAATACAGTATTTATTCCTTTCATTTTAATTTGTTAGCTGCGTGTTTCGATTATCATATTATTTTGTTATTGTTATTGCTTCATTATTTATTCTTGTTCCTGTATAGCTTTACTTGGGTTGATGCATTTGAGCTGAACATTTTTCAAAAACAATCTTTCTACCTTTATCAGACAGTAATAAGGTTTGTATACATAATATTTTTTTCAAACTAAAATTTCATTAAGTAAGTGATTATTGTTGTTATTGAAAAATAATAAATTTTTAATACTGCTTAATTTTCAAAATATTTTAATAAAATAAGTAAGAATAATATAGTAATTTTAATTTATTTTTACACAAACAAATCTAAAGCGAAAGTTAGAGCCCGTTTTGATTGATTTAAAAAAAGTAACTTTTAAGTCAAAAATAAAAAGTTAAATTTAAATGATTTTTAAGTTAAAAAATAAAAAATAGGAAAATACCTACTTTTGATTTTTGATTTACTTTAAGTTATTTTGACCTTGTAAAATATTTTTTAACTTATTTTAAGTTATTTTTTATTTATTACTATAAGATGTTTTTTTTATATTTACCACAGCACAAATCAAAACTTTTAAGTAAATCAAAACGCCGGATGAATGGAGTATTGGTTAGGCAGTTCTGTTATTTGTAAATATCTATTGATTGTGTGGTCAGGAAGGAGTGCCTAAATCGAAAAAAAAAGTGATAAGAGGAATGACGTTTGCTAGACTTAAAACATCCACCGTGAATTCCATATTTAAAAATTTAAATACTTTTTAAAAGAAATTATTTATGAATAACAATAACATATTTAGTATAATCACACAAATATATAATTTAATAAAAATAGATCTGCTATAATGAACTTCATCATAGAAAAGAAAGTTTTGCATAATAATGAGTCATTGATGTGGATAAATATGCTCTTCGTATTTGATATTTATCTAGAAATATTTCAATAATAATAATATATTCAATATAATCTCATAAGTAAAGTCTATAAAATCTTAGAATATTTCAAATACGCAAAAGCATAAAGCTTGAAAACCTTATATTCTGCTAGTTGATTATAATCACACGTTTATTTTACTTTATTCTCTGTATAATAAGTTTGATGAATAATTGAGAAGATTATTTTCAATATGTTTTAAAATTTATGGGGTAAATATATAAAAGTATATGTTCTTCAAGATAAGGTATACATGTACGTCCTAAATAATTATGGGCACCTTCAAGACTTTGATGACTATTTGTCCCTAGTACAATGAATAATATTCAACTCGAAATTTATAACGCTTGATAACTTCTTTTTCTTAATTAGACTTTTATGTTAATCCATTGTGTCTCTTTCAAATTTGAAGAAGAAAAAATTATGAAATAAAGTTACCAAACCAAGTGATAAATTGTTAATTTATTGTAGGGAAAACAGACAAATATATCTTTAAACTATCGTAAATGGTATGCAGATATCCTCGGTCATAATTTTGGGACATTGGTGCTCCTGCCGTCCAAAAACTAGAGCATATATGCTCTTCACTCTAACGGAAGACAGAATAAGGACACGTGACACAATCTTATACGTCGATCCGATATTTAATAAATGTTGGGTCTGTGAATAAGATTATGACACGTGTATGTAGTTAGTATAAAGGGTATATATGCTCTAGTTTTTAGATGGCAAGGATGTCAATATCCCAAAAATATGACGGAGGTATCTGCATACCATTTACGATAATTCGGGATATATTTGTCATTTTTCCCTTTATTGTATTGTATTGTATTTATTGTATATGTTATTCGAGATATCTATGTATTAAACCATTAGTACTACTCCAACCAGGCAGTGATCGATTTAATTTATAGTAAAAACTTATCTGTAAACGATGTTTATGCTACATTTACAGATTTCTCCCTTTTAACTAAGGTTAATTAAAAATAAAATTCTTACCTCATTAAATCATTTCACGAGTTGATTTAATTTGATCTGAATATATTGTACGAATAATTTTTAACCTATAATTTACTGATATCTTAAAGATGAAAAATCCATAATATATAGTTTATTTAAGTTGACATGACCAAAAAAAATGTATGAACTAGTTTATCTAAAATACTAATTATATCTTTGTTTCCAACAAATTTTATAGTAATGAAAAATAAATTACAATAAAAAAAATGCATGAACAAGAATATTTTATTGACAAATAGATACGGGATCAAATTTATTTGTTCCCTTGATTATTTTCTCTCTTAAGATTTCTTCGTGATTCGAGGGTCATTAGTGACATATTTCTTCAACTAAGATGATTTGAACTTGATCTCTATAATTCGAGAGTCATTAGTGACGTGTTTATCGAACTAGAATGATTTGAACCCGATCTCCATTATTCGAAGGTCTGGCATATTTCTCGAATGCCTTTTCTTTTAAGCTGACGGTCTTTCTACCTTTTTCATACCTATTTGTGGAACTACATTGATATATCGTTTATTTAAACAAATTATCAAAGATGTACTCCAATACACATAATTATTAACAATAAATCCAATATTTTTTCGTTTCTTTTATTTTCTTGTGTCTGTAGTCTGTACGTTCTACATAATATTTAAGGCATGATATAATGAAGAAAAAATCTCCGCCTAACTATTTTGACAATAAGGGAGCAAATATTTAATGAATCATAACACTATTGAATATCAACCACATACATATAATCATATAAAATAGTATATTGAATTGTGAAATATTTTAGATTGATATAGGTAAATCTAGGGTCATATAGTAGTTTCATAGTTTGCTAGCTAGCAAAGAATATTTCTTTCTTTAACAAAAAAATAAAACAAGGACCACTATTTAGAGAATGTGATGGGTCAATCTTGCAATTTACATGAAAATCTCTTACTATATTCAATAATCTGATATAGTTGAACCAACTATATGAATAAATATATCATAAATGTAACCTAAACCCTGAACATCTTTTACCATGTGGAACTAACATATTGACAAGTTGAACACTCAAGTTGAAGTAGGAAATGAGCATAGAATATACTTTCTTTTTGTGTACGTGTGGGGGGTGGTACGTATGGGGTCATGGGG
>NW_006239155.1:712911-716019 GCF_000226075.1 Solanum tuberosum
TTGGAGGGTAAGGAAGGTTTTTTGTTGTTTGGGGCATTGACAGAGCTATAATATCAGGTACGGGTTTGGATAATCAAAATCAATCAACATATTCGGGTTTGTTAAGAGATAAAGTGTATACAAATCTTATTTCTATCTCGTGGAAATAGAATGTTGTTTCTAAAGAACCCTCCACATATGGATTTAGACAAATATATTAATTTTGCTTAGATCCTATATTTTTATTATTTTTGTTAATATTTAATTATAAATCTAATAATTAAAATAAGTTACATGTTTGATGATGAGTTGAGAATCATAAACTTCAGATTCTGGCTTCAACATAATGAAATTGGAGCAAAAAAAAATATAAAACTGAAAAGGGTAAGAGAGAAGGGTGGGTGTCTAAGGATGTCATGTGCTTAGGGAGTTTTAATTATAAAATATTCTATTAATCTAAGTTTTTTTAATGTTTTGCTTAGTATATATTATAATGCAAGATGCTTTCAAACAAATTGTAGGATGCTAGAGATATACATCTTATTATAAAATGTTCTCAACTAGCTTAAAGCAATTCTTTTATTCTCCCACAAGGTCCTCTAGATTGAGAAATCATCACGTTATACAACTTTCATTCTTTGACCAACAATGCCTTTAAAAGTATTAGTCAAAGACAAAACTAGCTAACATGTAGATTAAAAGGCAAAAAGGTCTCTTTAATTTACAATAAGAAATGTATTAAAAGTGCTTAAGTCCTCGTCATTTAAAAAAAATAAAAAATGAATAAAAGATAAGGAGCAAAAGTAGAAGTATTTTATAGTTTATGAACCAAAATTGCAATTTTCTCGAAATTTTGTGTTGTGAAATCAAGAGTTTAAATTTTATTTACCATTGTGTAATAACTTTTAAATTATCAAAAAGAAGAAGAAGATATGTATATGTAAATCTCCTTAAAATGTGAAATTTGAAAATTAATAAAATAAGTTACATGCTACAACAAATAAGGAGAATATAGTAGTGTAGAGACTTCTTCCACCGATGATATACAATAACAATAACATAACAAGTTATGAATATAGAAAGACTGTCTTTTGATAGATCTTTTGCTCAAGAAAAACATATCAAATTGATAAAAAAAATAAAATATAATAATAAAGAAATCATATATTAAATAATATTTAAATATAAATAATGACAATAAATAATATGATAATCGAATATGACGAGGAATACTATGCATTGTCAAAGTAGATACTCTATAGGTACATGGAGAATTTATAAGCATCAAAGTGGGCAATCCAAAGTAAACTAAGCTACTCATAAAATAGAATACATTTTTGGTAATGCTTTTAAAGAGTCTTATTCATTAAACGATATTTTCATAACAGAGTTGCAATAAATTTCTACGTAAACTTTTTCCCAGCAAGTAGGTGCTAGATTAATTATTTCAAGTATGAAAAAGATGGTCCATATGGTACATTTCTTAAATTACAAAGAAACAAAAAACTAGACAATGTACTGAGGGGTCCTTGGAAACAAGTTAATCCAGAATTAGTTATCATGAGGTTAATTATCCTGGGATAACTTATTCCATCACTATGATGTAAATGGTGGGATAAGTTATCCAAACATGACAATCAAACAAGATACAATTTTTTTATCCCATCACTGTTTATCTTTATCCCTCACACCAAATGACTCCTAAGGGTTGTGGTGTAATGGTGAGACTATGTACTCTAAATATTAATAAGATGTCTCAAATTCGAGTTTTGAGCATGCAGAAAATTATGTCGGGATCGTTACCCCCCGAATGAATCAGTATGAGTTGTGGTGCAATGGTGAGACTGCTCCAAATCTTAATCAGAGGTCCCATGTATGAGTGTTGAGTATGGAGAAAATTATTTCTAGAGCGCCACCCCGAATGAGTCAATATATATATGGATTGAGGTGCAATGGTGGGACTACTCCAAACCTTAATCAAAGGTTTCGGGTTCAAATTCTGAGTATGGATAAAATCATATCGGGCACCACCCCCGAATAAGCTCTATAGTCCGCGGTCTGAATTTAATCGGAGCTCCAATATAGCCTACAAAGATCGGATGGGAAACTTAAAAAAACTAGACAATATATATATATATATATATACTGCTCTTCAACATGCAATTGACGGTTATTTATTAACATTACCTACAATGAGGAACATTTATTACTGTAGGGAATAATCTTTTTTTCTTTCAAAATGATTTATTGTATTTGGCCTTAAGTTGATTGCAATTGCAGTAACACACAATGAATCTGTTGAAAATCCGATTATTCTTAAATGAAAGTTGAAGTTTGAATCTTGAAAATGTTTTTTTTCATATAATAATTGGATCTAATATGCTACAAATTTTAGAAACATTTATCAAGAGTATTAATTATCATTAAAAATACATATTTACTTGATGAATTAGTTATAATTTTTAAAATTTAAAACACATAAACGCAAAATTATAAATTCAATTTTTAAGAATTAATTAAAAAGAATATGAATTTGTTTATTTCATGAATTGTAATCATTACTTTTACTTGTTGTTTTTACGTAACTGTTAAACTTAAATTGTTAGATTTTGCTTTTCGATGTAAAAAAACAAAATGTGAAGAAGAAAACAAAAAATAGAAAGAAGAAAAGGAGTAAAAAAACATGTATCTTAAATTTCAAAACTATATTTGTTTTTAGGGAAAAGTATGTGATATACCTCTCAATTTTGTCATTTAAAGCTAATATACCCTTTGTTATGAAAGTGACTCATATATACTCCTACTTATATACAAATGACTCACATATACCCTTTTCCTCTAACGGAAATGAAAAATAATTAATTCTAGTTTAATTTTTTATTATTTGAAAATAAAATAAAATATAATCCCATATGAGTATATTTAATCCTCCTCAAACATATTTTTTTTTTGACTTTTTTTTTGTTTTAATTACTAATTTATATTTATTATTTTGGATGTCAAATTTATTTATGTTTCACTAATATTCTTGTAAAACTTATTATAGATGACCAATTATTTTTTTCAAATACAAAAATTAAATTACAATATAGACAAAAAAAAAATAGTTTTAAATTATAATATAGCCAC